>NC_133178.1:7530000-7777500 GCF_049306965.1 Danio rerio
GGCTGGACAGAGTATCTCCTCCCCTTTTAAAAAAGCAGCCAATAGCATTTTGCTTTATCGCTATTGCCAGTGAGAGGGGTTGAGCTCAAACCCATCAAATAAAATGCAAATGAGAAGTGTCCTGAAGGGGGAGCGGTATGTCAAACAATGGAGAGCATCTGACTGGTCAAAATTTGATGGAGCAAACAGCAAGCTTTATATTTCTATATCAGTTTTATATCATTCTAAACACAAATCTTGTCATTGTTTTTTACCACACTAGCTTATAGATATCCTTGAAGACGAATACTGAGATAAAAAAAAAACTATTTTATTTCACAGGACTTAAAAAAAAAAAATAGAAAAATAAATATAGAAAAAAAATAGAAAATATAGAAAAATTAGTCGTGTGTGTGTATATATATGTACGAGCAATTCCATGAAAATGTCAACCTTGCCATGAAAAGAAAAATGTTTTCACCAAAATAGAGAAACCGTTTCTACATTTTTTGCGTAGGCAAGGGTTTTACAGTACTTTAAAAATACTTAAAAATGTCTCTGTCAATGTTTTCAAACTATTATATTTGATTTACCAAAGTCACACAAATGGCAATTTCACATCCGTCACATCCATAACGAAAAAGTGTCACATCCATAACAAAGCTTTTCCCTCAAAAATGTCAAAATAAAAAATAAAAAAATCAATCAGTTTTGGTCTATATAGAGCCAACTCTTATCCTTTTGTTGAGCATTATTTATTTTGGGTTGAGCAGTTTAATTCACAGAATTTCTACGAAATATGTTGTATACTGTAAACTCGCAGACTTTGTCACATCCATAACGCTTGTTTATTTTCCTCATTTAAAGTATAAAAATGTTCACAGATTGAATTTTTTTGATCCCATAACTCTGTGGTTAGTTGTTTTGGAAAATATAAACAGATGATTCAATATAATGTTAACGTATACTTTCTCTGCGAATTTATGTTTTGAATTTTTACTGCAAATGTCACATCCATAACGCTGGAATCAGCCATATATATATATATATATATATATATATATATATATATATATATATATATATATATATATATATAGGGGTGTCAAAATAAATTTTCTTCGGTGCACCGCGATGCAGACGCGCACAATTCGGTATGCGTCAGTAATAATCATAACCGGTTATTGTGTACGGACGTCATTTATCTCATATGCGCTATGTCGCAGTAGCTTACTATGGCAAGGGAGGCGAGCGCGAGTATTTAAAACGCTGAAACTACTTTAAAAAGCAGAAACTTTGCACAGTTTCACTGCGTGTGTGTTTGCTGGACAGTCTTTCACTGACACTTACAGCAGAAGCCACTATTTCACTGCTATTGAGAGGATGAAAAAAAAACTCCATCTCTCTCTCTCTGACTTTTCCTCTCCTCTTGGCTGTTACAACGATACTTCTGGATAAAGACACGAGCACGTTGGTGCAGTTTTCTCCTCCGCATCTATCATGGATCAGCTGTGATCGCCGCTGCTGTTTATCAGTGTCACTCATCTGTGAAGAGCGCCAGCGAGCAAGAGCCAGTCGCAGCCCTTTCTGTTGAGCGTGACCAATCAAATGGGTGTAAGAACTTGGTAGCAAAGGCTCAAGAAGCGAGCGGGATATTTATGTGTGTTTATTTGCTATAAATGCTTGTGTTGTTTAAAAGTACAGTACATATATCTGACTGTTTACATTAAAGAACAAAATTGTATTACAAATAGTATATATATATATATATATATATATATATATATATTTATACATTTTAATACAAGAATTGCTGTGGTGGGAAGAAAATATAAAACTGTGTATGGAAAGCATTGACAATGCACCGTGATATCGAATTGAACGAATCGATGGCATGATAATCGTAACTAAACCGTGAGACCAGTGTAGGTTCACAGCTCTAATAATATATATATATATATATATATATATATATATATATATATATATATATATATATATATATATATATATATATATATATATACATATACTCAATGCAATTAGGTATGACATGGTCAAGACGATCTGCTGCAGTTCAAACCGAGCATCAGAATGAGGAAGAAAGGCGATTTAAATGACTTTGAACATGGCATCAAACATTATAATATTAATAATATTAATTTGTGGATTCATGCGGAATGATTTTGGGTGTATATAGTGGCATAAAACATAAAACCTTAAATAATAAAAATTACTTTTAAACTTTTATTTAAGGATTACAATACAAATCCAATCAGAACCACTTGTTTGTACAGCAAGTCTCTAATCTATCTTCTAAAAGACAGAAAACATTATTTCACACTCTGTATTCTAAATAAATCTTATAAACATTTGCAAATCAGTCAACAATATTACTGAAATTAATATAAATATAAAGAAAATATAAAGAAACTAAATAAATTATGCTCATTTACTAAGGGTGTCACGATTTCGATTTAAAATTTATGCTCAATTTCGATTATCGAATTAAAAAATAGAATCGTCGATGCTGCCACGCCCCCAATGTCACGTCAGCTTGGCTTGCCAAGCGGGAAAAACGGGCTTGTTGAAGTGCTTGTTAAACTGTGCAGACACAGGAGACCCGTAGACAGGGCTTAAACTTTCAGGGCTCGACAATAAGGACTGCCCGATGGCCCGGGGCCAGCGTGCGAGACGCTCAGGTCAGTGTACAATGCTCCCTTGATGGGTGCCAGAGCTGCGTGCTGCGACTGTCTGTCAATTGCAAACACAATCTTACGGTGCTTTCACACATAGACGTTTGTTTCGGAATCTGTCTCGTTTCCCCCGTTAGCGCAGCTTTTTTGCAGTTGCGCTCGCATCCGTGCCAAATCAATCAGTCCGAGATCGCCTGAATGAGACGGTCTCTGCCCTATTAAGCGGATCGATTGTAGTGAGAAAACAAAATAATGCAACAAACTAACAACCCAGGCTATATCACAGTGTATTATGATCGTGTAATAGCCATATATACGGCTATATGAAGAGAGAATGATGAGCAGGGCGAGATGTCATTCTTACCGGTAAATGTGAAAGTGAAAGCATGCTGAAATATTACCGAGAGCTGTTTATCCAGCCTGATCTCGGTTTATCCGTTAGGAAAATTGACCGAAGTTACTATCTGATCATTTTTTCATGTTTTAATCTTATAATATGTTGTGTTAGGCCAGTTGTTTTGTTCATTTCCGCACTGACAGCTTGAAAGAAAGATCAACATTGATCTGCTTCGCGATCTGATGCAGTCTTGGTTCATCTGCTATATATAACATATGTCTCTCTATAATTTAAGCCTAAAATGCAGAATTCTAGCCAACGTTTCTTTAATAGATTGATTAATTCAATAGATTTTGGTAATTACGTGTGCAACTTACTTTTATTCATTTACTGTATGATTTGTTTATGGGTAAAACAAAGACCATGCAGGTCAGGTAGTTTAAACGGTAGGCTACAAATAATTAATTTGTTATTAATTAATTAATTAATTATTCATAATCGTAAAATCGAATCGAATCGTGACTTAAGAATCGAAAATGTGATCGAATCGAGGATTTGGAGGATCGTGACACCCTTAACATTTACATAAGCAAATTAAACAGAAAAATACATGGATTTCTGCATGCATACATTCCAGCCTGATCTCACGAGGAAACGTAAGTATTTGAAGTTTAGTCATCTTAGTGACTAATTCATACTAATTCGTACGAGTTCAGTCATATGAAAATGTACGATTTTAAAAAAGAGGCGTGGTACCTAACCCCACCAAACCCCAGCAAATCGTACTAAATAGTTTGGACTAGATCATACGAATTCATATGAATTAGCCACTAAATCAAAAAGTTACGAACTGCCGTGAGATTGTGTTGTATATTCTGTGTGGGCCTAATCATAAGTCTTTAATTTTGACTGCTCAAACCTTCAAGATGTTATACAGTATGTTGATTAATAAATTAGCACTGCATGAAGTTTGGCTACAAATGTAGCTTGTTAAAGCTAAAGTTTGACAGATTGAAAACCGCTAGCATGTATTTGTATAGCCCTCAATACCCCATTCAAACCTCTCGAGAGACCATTATTTACACACACCCACTCAATTTTGAGACACTTCTGAGCATCTCAGCTGCCCTTTAACCCAACATCTCACCGTCCCGTCACAAACAAACAGCTCCAAACTCTCCCTAACAAGAGCTCTTCCACCCACATCTACATCCGACATCAAACCGCTCGGCATGAGACGCTGAAAAACTCTCTCAGGACGACTCCTCAACACGCAGAACCAGCCTCCATTAAAGCTCTCTTTGCAGCCGTGTTTCTGATCAATTATTCACGGCCTGGTACAGTGTTGTCGTGATTTGCGGGACATCAAAGAGCGGCGACGCCATGCGCTTCTCTCGTCCTGATGAGCGCGCGGTTTTGATAAAACATTCAGTGGAGGTATCAAACACAGTCGTGCTCAAAGAGTTCAAACCTCGACACGAAGCACAACAGATCTGATTTAAAACTGTTTCGTTGTCTGAAAAAAGACGTAACGCAAATTTACCCGTGTGACCTTCGCCAGAACTTTCACAGACTTGTGCTTATGAACCGTGTGGCGGAAAGTTCAGCTTATCTTTGTTCTACTAGAAAAAAAAGCAAAGAAGAATCGTCTCAAAGCTGAAGACAAACACATACTCACTTCTTTCATTTAAGCAGAGTCCAAAGACAATGTTTTACTAGAAAGAAATCATTTACGAGGAGCTTTTGGTGATCACTCGAGCGAGCTCACATTGGTTCATTTGGTAGGTGTGAAAGCAGTTCAAAATATCCAAACAGTAATTATATATGTATATACCTTTTTCTTTCTTTTTTTTCGTAGCCCAGGCTCAGTGGCAATATGTGCCTCATTCTAGGTTTCAGATGATAAATCCACTACAGGGAGCAGTTTATATTTTTGCAAATCTGAAATTCGCTACGAAAACAAAATTTGTTACAAAAACAAAAACTAGGTGCTAGTTACATGTTTGCAAATCTGAAACACATTACTGAGGGTACATTTTGTTGTACATTTCACATTGCAAATACAGTAGAAGGCTCTGTTTAAATTTTTGCAAATCTGAAACGTGTTGCTTAGGATACATTTTGAGATCGCCATTTACATTTTTGTGAATCTGAAACACGTTATGTTACATAGGGTACTTTTTTTGCATGTTTCAGATGACAAATCCACTAGAGGGCGCTGATTACATATTTTGTGAATCTGAAATGTTACTTGAGGTACGTTTTGTTGTACGATTTAGATTACAAATCCACTAGAGGGAGCCGTTTACATTTTTTGCGAAGCTGTAATCCATTACTTGGGGTATGTCATTTTTATGTTTCCGATGACAAATCCACTATATAGCACTGTTTACATTTTTGCGAATCTGAAATACGTTACTTGGAGTGTATTTTCAAATGACAAATCCACGCCAAAACAATCAGTACAAGATTGCCTGAATGAGGTGGTCTTGGCTCAATAGATAGAACAATCCAACGAACCAGGCTATATCACAGTGTATTATGGTTGTATATACGGCTGTATGAAAAGAGAATGATGAGTACCATCAAATGTGCATTACATGTCTAGTATGAAAGTGAAAGCATGCTGAAATATCACCGACAGCTGTTTATCCATTAGGAAAATTGACTGTAGTTAGTCTGATCATTTTCCATACTGTAATCCTATAATATTTTGTATTAGGCCTATTGTTTTAATTTCTTTACTGACACCTCGAAAGAAAGATCAACATAGATCTGCTTCATGATTTGACTGCAATCACGATGTTGTGATGAGAAATGCACCCCTGCGGTAAAACACACGCACCCCCTTCTTATGCTGGGTTCACACCAAACGCGGAAGAAGCGTCAAGTGCCAGTGATTTACATGTTAAGTCAATGCAAGGGCGCAATTAGACATCCTGCTGCACGATATGGGCGAATGACGCAAATGGCGCAATACGCGCAATGCAGATTGAATGTTTTGCGCATTTGACCTCCATCATCCAGGTATAGGTTCTGGGGCAATTTATGAGCTCACAGAGCTGGGTGCACCTATGAAAGGGTCTAGTGGACTCAGACATAGCTCCAAACGTATCAACGCTGTTTTTCAGCCTTTATAAAACACATATACAGTTATTTTCTCAATATAATTCATGTTAGCCATTTAGCAACGAAGCTGCAGTCACCGGACTGACAGAAGCCCTGCCCATGTTCTGAAGTGAATTTGATGCGTGAATGAAGCAGATTTTCATGCACGAATGAAGCGAGTAAACTCAAATGTTCATGTGTCCATTTACGCGTGAATAGCACAATTTATCCACTCGTTCCGCATCTGGTGTGAACACAACATTAGACTATCATTACTCTACATTTACAAAACAAAAATAAAAGTATATATTTCTATAATTGATTAAACTGTAGGCTAATATTATTATTTCGATGGATCAAGCAAAAGGTGATTTAAAAATAGGTTTACAAATAAATGAATATATATATATATATATATATATATATATATATATATATATATATATATATATATATATATATATATATATTTTTTTTTAGACTATAGTATAGACTGATGAAATGAGCCTGTTTCCTAAATTAGGCATTTTGGCGGGTTTTAAACTAACGAAAAACAAAATTGTTGTAGTTTTCAACTAAACCACACATTAAACACTTCACTTTTAATTAATTTAATCAGTATTGTATTTAAAATTATTTATTTATTTACATATATATCTTCTGTAAGGTACAGGTTCCATTCATGGAACTCACCTCAGTCACCGTCATTAGTTGTTATAACTCTATGCACTAAAACGATGCACATTTCAGAGGAGGTGCATTCTATGGCAGGGGTGCATTTCTTGGCACAACACTGGTATATCTGATATTTTGCTCTATAATTTAAGCCTATAATGCATAATTCTAGCCAAAGTTTTTTTTTAATAGATTGATTAATTCAATAGATAGATTTTTACAAAACTTGACAACTGAAATGAGGCTGCTTATTTTTTTATTTAATTTTTTAAGTTTAGTAATTTTTAAAAATTTCAGTTGAATTTAAAGAAAAGTTATGCTGAAAGAAAGTGAATGAATACAATTATATTTGGCTTTTGACATTTAAAATATATGGCTAAGAAATAGCTTTTATATTTCTTTTTTTGGTGGGGCCAGTGAAAAGTTTGGCAGTTAAGATGTTATGAGTATCATAACTAAAAAATAAAAACTATCTTTTTAACTTGTGTTTAATGTTTACAATGCAAATTCAATTAGACTACTTGTTTGGTAAACAAGGCAAGTCTCTCATATAATATATCTACTAAAAGACAGATAATATGACTAGAGGTGTGTACTTACACTGGTCTCACAATTATCATGCCATCGATTCAGTTCAATTCGATATCTCGGTGCATTCACAATGATTTCCATATACAATTTTTGATTTTGTTCACAGCACAGCAATTCTATTAAAATGCATAAATAGATTTATATTATATTACAATTTGTAATACAATTTTGTCCTTTAATACAAACAGTCAGATATATAAACTCTATAAAAACTCGAGTACATGCACAGAACAACATGAGCGTTTATAGCCAATAAAAAATAATAATAATAATTTCCCGCACACTTTGAGCCTTGTCTAGCGAGTTCTTTCTTACACCCTGATAAACTTCGGCAGTGATCACAGCTGATCCATGACAGACGCAGAGGAGAAAACTCACTCTGCAGAACCACGCTCATCTGTATCAAGAAGTATAGCTGTAACAGCCAAGAGAATAGGAAAGTCACGGCAGCAGGTCAAATGGGCCGCAGTGAGAGAGAGAGAGAAATGGAGTTTACTTTCATTCTCTCAATCGCTGTGAAATATGGGCTTCTGTTGTAAGCGTCAGTGTCCAGCAAACACACACACAGTGAAATTGTGCACAGTTTCTGCATTAAGTAGTTGGATCTTTGTAAATACTTGCGCTCGACTCCCTCGTCATAGTAAGCTACGGCAACATAGCGCATATGAGATAAATGACGTCAGTATGTACTAACCGATTATTACTGAACCGATACATCTGCATTGCACCAAAGAAACAAGTCATTTTGACACCCCTAGATATTACTTTACAAACTCTCTACCACGTTCACTCCGCTCTGCTAATAATATCTCTGAATTCAAATCCTTACTTAAGACTCACTTATTTTCTGAATGCTTCGCTTCTGATCTGCCAAACTGACTACTTTATCTGATCCACCTCCACTCTGCTCATATGTCTCTTAAATCTTGTTTGTGTAATTCCAGTTTGTTATATTTGACTTCATGTATGTTTGTTTATCTTTTTGTTGCATTTCTTGTAAAAGTGTCCTTGAGCTCTGGAAAGGCTCTATATAAATAAAAATTATTATATTATTAATATTATTATTATTATTATTGTATTGTAAATAAATCATATATGAACACTTCCATATTAGTCAATAATATTATTGAAAAAAAACTGAATAAATATAAATTTACACACATTTACAGAAGTAAATAAATAGACTCAATGATGGGCTAAAAATCTGTGGATATGGACGCAAATTTCATGTGGGCCTAGTTACAATTTATGAAAGAAAAAATATAAAGTTTGACAAAGTTAAAAAGTTTCTCTTTGCGATTGATTGATTCTGCAAATACAGACTTATTTCAAGTGGGCTTGGGCTACATGAGAGTTGTTGTAACATCACAACACATCTGGTTGCTCAAATTCTGCATGCCAACTGTGGAAACAAGCCCATAGTACACTATAAATGTATCTTTATTAAGGGTGTCACGATCCACCAAATCCTCAATTCGATTCTAAAGTCATGATTCGATTCGATTTTCGATTATGAATAATTAATCAATTAATTAATTAATTAATAACAAATTAATTATTAGTAGCCTACTGTTTAAATTACCTGACTTGCATGGTCTTTGTTTTACCCATAAACAAATCATACAGTAAATGAATGAAGGCAAGATACACACATAATTACCACCTGTCAATCACTTTTTTCAGCGGGACTCGTGAATAGGCAGTGATCTGTGTCGTTATAATGGCGTCGGTAAAAAAGGTGCACAACCAACTGGAACCAGCCACTAGTATCTGAGGTGTTCGCTAAAATGACTAAGTACAAGTGTAAAAGTAAAGATTGAAGCAGTCTACTGATCCGCTGACTGCCTGGACCCGCTGTCTGTGTGTGCGTCTGTGTCTGTGTGAATGAGTGTGTGTGGTCACGTGATGTGCGTTTTCAGCAGTAGTGAGGAAGGAGGGCTGCTCAGAAATGCTATACGCCAGTGTGGATGTGGATCGTTGTCGTTCTAAAATGCCATTTAAAAACAAAGACCTATTAGTGTAAACAGGGCCTGAGTGTGTATTTTTTGCGAGCGGATGTGCAACGGGTGCGGGGAGGAGGATCGTGATGTGCCCATCGTCTATCAACCCAACCATAATACGTACATAGCAGAGCTTGCAAACTGTGTTTTTTTTGTCGACAACACGAACGTTGTCAACATAACTAACCGGAAATCCAAAATACTTCCACACCGGCGACTTCATTAAAAGAGGAGAGGGTTTAAGTTCTGTCGACGGGTCTCCTGCGTCTGCAGTTTAACAAGCACTTCAACAAGCCTGTTTTTTTCCCGCTTGGCAAGCCAAGCTGACGTGACATGGGGGCGTGGCAGCATCGACGATACTATTTTTTGATTCGATAATCGAAGTTGAGCATAAATTTCGATCAATTTCGATTAAAAATCGAAATCGTGACACCCTTAATCTTTATAGGACAAAAATGTCCTTAAAGGTTCACAAAACCCTCGAGTACTTTTTTTGAGATTGACACTTTTTTTTGTGTTTGTTGAGCATCAGTTAAGACAATGATAGCGCCTGTTAGCTGTAATTGTGGGGTAAACTATATCATTTTGAGCTTTTGTCAGCTAATTTTAAAATGATTTTTGGGAAGGGATCAAAATCAGTGAAGTAGCTCAGAACTGCAAGTGCAAAGATGACACGTCGGTTTCTCATTATTATTCATAGCAGAGTTTTCTTATCCTATGAGAAGAGCCGGCTTCTTAAATATTCATGAGAGCACGTGCTTTCCAAAGGCAAAGCAGACCTGGCCTGACCTGGATGTTGTCTTTTATCAGGAGTTTACACACATCGCCGTGCTGCTGTGTTCGCCCAAATCCTCCAGATTACCAGCAGGGCTAATGGTTAAAATAGACAGGGCAAGAGACCTGCTGCACTGAGTCTGCATTCAGAACCGGAGATTAAGGGGAAAGTCCTCGTTTATAGTGTTTATATGCACACAATTATCTTTATAATGCTATAAATTGTGGTTATGTATATATGAAATTACAAACGTAGCAGGGCATTAAATTACTGTTTATTTCTTTGCATTTTAACTTTGTAAAGCATAAAATCATGGGTCTCCGCATGGTTTGTCTCATTTTGTGAACCGACTCAGGGCTCGAAATTGCGACCATTTTGGTCGCATATGCGCCCGAAAATTAATCTATGCGACCTCATAATATATCTGGGAGCATTAGTGCGACTGCAGATAATGGTTGTAGTGCGACCTGTTTTGATTTTTTGTAAAAACGTGCTGAATCACTCTTCCCTGCCGCTATATTGGTTCATATTAGCTGTCATTCACTCAAGGTATTCCGCTGTCAGATGACAGGGAAGTAGCTTTTATGACCACAGGAAATGCAAACGGCTGAAGAGTAAAAACTTAAAGCACACAAGTTTGAAAACCCCACCTAAGTTGAGGTGCAGATGAAAGCGATCATGACACGTCACGTGGTGAATAATGATCCGCCAGCTGAGATCAATAGAGTACGCGCTTCTTGGAGAAGGTGCCCGAATCTCAATGCGTCGCATTCACTGCGTGTTCAGCGCAAATGTCCGCTAAAAGTCAAATCTAATACTGTACATATCATTGCCAAAGAAGCTTGCCTTTACTAAGTTTACACTGAAACTGCGGCTCATAACAAAGACCGGATTTGCGCCGATGGTTAGCGCAATAATCTTGCGCTGCCTACTTATTAATTGGGTCGGCTGACTCGCCTGCTTTCCACAAACACAGAAAACTGAAGATCAGCTCAGACTGAACCTTTAAATTGACACAAACTGAAACCAAAACTTTTAAAGAGTGATAGACGTGAGACTTTACTTTCTTTTGTCTATTCTTTTTTGAGTTGTATATAATTTTTTTTATTTATTGACTGATGACTGCTTTGCAGCTTTCATCATTGAATTGAATGATTTATTATAATCTTTTGTTTGTTTTGTATTAGAAATATTATTTATTAAATTGACATGCATATAAAAACAGCAGTACAAAATAAATATTTCTTACTGCAATGCTTCATTTTTGTTTGATGCAAACTATACAATTATTTTTCATAAAGTAACAGACTTTTAATAGCAGATAACCTACATTCATGCACATTCAAGGCAGTATTATAATGAGAAATGGAATTCATTGTTACTATTATTGTCATTTTCATCATCATTAATATTCTATGGCCTAATTATTAGACATTTATTTTGGAATTATTGCACACAAATATCAATGTCTTCGCAGCTTTAGTTAGATAGTTGTTTCTGGTTTTTGTTAGTCTTATTAATATTGTTTTAAAATACAATAAATCCCTTAAAAAACAATTTGCAGCTGTGCTTATTCATTTTTGGTGGGTGCTCCTAAATTTTTTTCTGGTGCTCCTAAAAATTTTTTGGTGCTCCTAAATATTTGAAGTTGGGAGCACCGGTGCTACCAAGTAAAAAAGTTAATTTCGAGCCCTGCGACTGACAACAGTTGTGCGCTCCTCTCCTTCTCCCCTGCTCTGCTGACCATGCCCACTCCTGCCCTTTGCTCGCGGAGCTACACGCTCACTATGATGCATCTTTTGAAAAAAATCTAAGATGGACCTGAATTGAAAGTGGGGGGGTGTCATGACCCTTTAAAGTCAAATTCTAAGCAATTTACTGCATCTTTGCTGAATAAAATAATCCGTTTATTTAGAAAAAATCAAATCGGATGAGATTTAAGTAGTCTTACCTCTTCATCGTCAAACATGACATGAACCTTAGATATATGTGACATGATTTAGATGACGGCATATATTAATTTCAGGTGCGCTGTCACTTTAAGCCTCTCATCAAGCCTTTAAAAACCTCTCTGGCGATAGGTTAACGATTCCTCCCGCAGTCTCTTTGACATTCCCGTCATTGGGTGAATTTCATTTGTCATAGGCGCGTGCTCATTTTACAGGCCTCGTCGCTTCACGACCTTCTCATATATTGAAGAGAAAAGAGGAGGATCTCAGAACGATTTTCATGAGATCTCCGTCAAGGCCTGTGGAGAGCCAACACAATCACCTCAGATGACTGACCCTGGATCAGTGGTGATTTACAGCACCAATCGCTGCTGCCGTTATTGAGGAACTGGGAGATTATGGGATGTTAACGGTGGGCTGACACCTTCAGATCGGGAAGGTAAAGGGCAAAGCAGAACACTCTCGATGTTCAGGATATTTGGCTTCGTGTTCTCGAAGCTCAGAACTCCTCTTTTTCATGCTGTAATACTGTCATCATCAGCAGCTGTTTACCATGGTAACTAACTCAGGAATGGAGATGCCAAAAATGGAAAGTGTTGTTTACTTCTTATATTTTTTGATTCTTTGTTGATACTGCCACCCAAACTGAACACCTACAGATCATTCGTGTGTCTTTTTGCAGTAAAGGACTTAAATTATACGCCGTTTCCACACTCTAAAAAATAACTCAAGAGGTCTGTTACCACTACATAGTTTAATACATTATTGTAACTTAAAAATTCTAAAATGCTGATTAGATTAAAACTTTTAAATTGCCAGAATAATTTTATTAAGTTTTCAAAACAGGAAAATATTGAAAATTACATCAATTTAAAAATTCGGCTAATTTAAAAGTAAACAAAAATGTCAATTACTTTTAAACAATATTTAACTTGTAGCAACCCAAAGAAATTGAGTTGATAACTCAATTTTTCCACGTTAATGGAGTTGTTTTGTATTTTTCCACACACTGATGTTTTTTGCTGTTTTTTATACTGATAATGTGGAACACTACATGTTTTTGTTTTGTAAAACAATAAAAACCTGTTTTATATATAAAATATATATATATATATTATTGAAAAACAAAAATGCTGTTGTGAAATGTATTTCATACAAGCATGAACAGTAAATTTGCTAAAAAAAAAATTAAACAATTACAGCTACTTAATTTATTTGAGGTTCTAAACTTAAAAACATGCAATTACGCACATAACACTGGATTTGTTTTCAATTTTAATTTTTAAAAAAATATTTGAAACAACTTATTTTTTTGAGTTCTCAACTTAAAAAAATGGAGTTTATGCTAAGTAAAAATGCCTCTGATTGAAGAGGAAAAGATTTGGCTAACATAATAAAGTTTGTTGTCTGAACCTCATTTTGTCAGATGTTGTCGTAACTTGAATATATTAATGCAAACTGTTGCGTTAATTTGTTTTGTTTTGTCTAAACAATATTTTTTAGAGTGCAAATGTTGGGTGAAAAATCACATTATTTGTTCTGTACTGCTTATTAAAAAGATAACTTTATTTATTTATTTATTTATTCATTCATTCATTTATTATTTTATTTATTATTTTATTTTATATAATTTTATTTATTTATTTTATTTTTTAATGCACCAATTTCTCGAAGACTACAAAAACATTTGTTTTCTTTTTTTTTTTTTTGTCTTGTTTCTAGTCTAAGTCTTCTAAGATCTAAACATTCCTACATCAAGGAGCCTTTTATAGACAAATAAAAATTTTTGTCTTGTTTTCAGAAAAATAAGTCAAAAACAGTTGAGTTTCCCTTTAAAACAAGCTGAATAATCTGCCAGGTAAGCTAAATAATCAAAAAAAAGTAATTTTTTTCTTACCCCAATGGTATATTTTTATACTTGTTTTAAAGAAAAACTTGTTAAAAATGTACTTAAAAACGGAAGTAAGAAATTGTTAGAAAATATTTTTGCAGGGAGGTTGCAAACATTGCTGCATATTTTGAAACAAATCCATAACATAAATCAACCATTTTAAGCCACAAATATGAGAAAACATCTTCAGCGAAATGGACTAGAAACTTGGACTTGAACAAAACAAATGCAAAAAGGAAAATTCACAACATAAATTCACAACATAAATCCACAAATATATATATATTTTTTTTAGCGTAATGGACTAAACTTGAAGCTATAACTAAAAACTTGAAATTAACTACAAACCTGACAAAAACAATAAGCAAGAAAATACTTTTTTTGCAGTGCAATCAAACATTTCTGCACATTTTGGAAAAAAATCCACCACAAAAAACTAACTCCATTTAAGGCCACAAATATGAGAATCTTCAGCAAAAATGGACTACAAACTTGGACTTCAAGACAAATAAATTTAAGTTAAAAAAGCATTTTTTGCTTTTTCATTTTAGGTTACAAATATTTAAAAAATCTTCAGCAAAAATGGATTAGAAACTTGGAACTAGAAGTATAAATGTGAACTTGAAATTGAGCTAGAAACAAGATTTTAAAAAATCTAAATAAGAAAAGGAATTTATAAAGTTAAATCACAAACATTGCTGCATATTTTTGAGAAAATCCCCAAATAAATCTGTAATTTTAGGCTGCAAATATGAGAAAAATCTTCAGCAAAATGGACTAGAAACTTGGACTTGAGCTTGGACTTTTCAAAATCTAAAAAAGGCATTTTTTTGCAGTGACTTTTGTGATGGATTTCTCAAAAATTCGCAACAATGCTTCCAAGTTCAATCATTTTAAGCAGAAAATATGAAAAAAACCTTCAGCAAAATGGACTAGAAACTTGAACTAGAGTAGCACTACGAATTTGCACTTGAACTTGGACTAAAAACAAGACAAAATCTAAGAAAAGCATTTTTTTTTTTTTTTTTTTTTTTTTTTTTTTTAAAAATCGCAAGCATTGCTGCATATTTTGAGAAAATCCATCACAAAAGTCATCATTTTAAGCAGCAAATATAAGGAAATGTGAAATGGACTAGAAAATTGGAACTAGAAGTAAAAACTTGGACTTGAAATTGAATTAGAAACAACAAAAAAATCTAAATAAGAAAAGGATTTTTGAAGTGAAATCAAAAACGTTGCATATTTAAGAAAATTCACCACAAACATCAGTCATTTTAGGCCTCAAATCAGAAAAATCTTCAGCGAAATGGACAAAAAACATGGACTTGAGCCCAAAGAAAGGCATTTATCCAGTGAACTTGCAAGCATTGCTGCAAATTTTGAGAAAATCCATCACAAAAGTCAATCATTTTAAGCAGCAAATATGAGAAAAACCTTTAGCAAAATGGACTAGAAACTTGAACTAGAAACAAGACAAAAAAAAAGGCATTTTTTGCAATGAAATCTCAAACATTGCTGCATATTTTTGAGAAAATCCACCATAAAATGTTGTCATTTTAGGCAGCAAATATGAAAAAACCTTGACCAAAATGGACTGGTAACTTAGACTAGAGTAGCACTAAAAATTAAGACACTGACTAAAAACGAGATTAAAATAATCTAAGTAAAAATAAATACGTTTTTAGCAATGAAATCGCAAAAATAGCTGCATATTTTGAGAAAACAACAAAAAATTATAATTTTAGGCCACAAATATTACATATAAAAATGGGCTAGTAACTTGGACTAGAAACTTGAACTTGAGCTTGGACTAGAAAGACAAAAAAAAATAAATAAATCTAAGAAAAGCATATTTTTGCAATGAAATCGCAAGCATTGCTGCATATTTTGAGAAAATCCATCACAAAAGTCATCATTTTAAGCAGCAAATATAAGGAAAAAGTGAAATGGACTAGAAACTTGGAACTGAATTATAGACTCGAAACAAGATTTTTAAAAAAAACTAAATAAGGATTTTTTGAAGTGAAATCACAAACATTGCTGCATATTTTTGAGAAAATCCGCCACAAACATCAGTCATTTTAGGCCACTAATATGTTACTATTTCCTGCAAAATCCTGGAGGGACTGATATATATTCTGTAAAGAAAGCGAGTCCTTCAGGTCTGAATTTGACATGAAGGAGAGCAAACGTGAAGGAGCGTCTCATTCTCGGGCATTTTTAATGTGGAGACGGAGATGCAATCTTCCCCACGCGATCATATCTGACCAGCTAGGTCACTCTCCCCTTCAGGCGCAATCCAAAAAAAAAGATGCGTAGTGCATCGTGGGACGATGCGTGTGAATTAGCGGAGTTCAGGAGGAGCCGACAACCTCCTTCCCTCATGACTTTTAGGAAATTACCGAGCAATATGCTGCATAAAGAGCGCTTCATGGCTTGACAACGGAGCGCTAGAGGCTTCATATGTGATTTTTACGTGGGGTTGCAGTCTCTGGAGTCCTGCTGGGTGTGCGTGGTCTGAGGGTGAATCACACAAACACACTCGGCTCAGCATACGGCGAGAGAAAACCTGCCTCGCATCAATGATACACTGACAGAGGAAACACTGTGGGGTTTCCTTTCTCTCTCTCTCTCTCTCTCCCACAATTCAATTGATTATTTGGTATCTGAAGTGGCTTATATGAAAGGCAAAGGCCTCTAGATTACACTTATTTTACCACATTACATACATTTTAGCAAAAGTAAAAAAGGCCATATAATTAATTACCCATAGTGTGCATGTGTGTACATGGAGAGATTGATCACACAGCCTCTCACTAAGACAACACAGATAAATCTGGCCATGGCTGCAGAAACACAGACTTCCAGCTGATCAGGATACAGTCAGGATGAATCACAGAAATATCTCCATTGATCTTCACAGCGGAGAACAAGCCGAGCTTCCTGACTCTTGTCAGATGTTTCTCTTCTGAAACACTCCAGTCATCAGCTCTAGAGTGTCATTCAAGATATGTTGCATTCAATGATTTAAGCTGCCCACATTCTAATCGTGTTACTTTCTCATACGCGTTTGTTCATATCACCTTATGACAATATTCAAAGCAATACCTTCTCGTATGCATTTGTCCACAGCACCTTATAACCAGTATATTTATAACAAATCTGTACATATTCAACATCCAGACCTTTTTGTCTAACTGCATCTCTGTTTAATGTTTGTTGTATTTTCTCACATTTATTTTGTGTTGTCAATTGTCACTTTGTGTACACTGGAAGCTTCTGCAGCCAAAACAAATTCCTTTTTTGTGTAAAGCACATTTGGCAATAAAACTGATTCTGATGTTATACATTTTATTTCTCTCTCTCTTCTTTTTTTTTTTTTTTTTTTTACTAAATATACACGACTGGTAAAAAGTTTGGAGACAGTAGGATTTTTTAATGTTTTAAAATGAGCTTCTCCAGCTCACCAGGGCTGCATTTATTTAATAAAAATACAGCACAAACAGTAAAATTGTAAAATGTTGTATCACTATAAAATAACTGTTCAAATTATAATTTAATTTAATAATTTATTCCAGTGATTTTAATAAGTAATTTTCAGGCTTAATACTCCAGTCTTCAGAGTCACATGATCCTTCAGAAATCACTCAAATATTAATTATTATTATTATTATTATTATTATTATTATTATTATCATCATTATTGGTAATAGTACTAAAAAGCAATAATGACTGGAGTAATAATTTAATCTGAAACTACAAAGAATATGCATTATATATATATATATATATATATATATATATATATATATATATATATATATATATATATATATAACAATTAAACACTTTACAGTTAATAAATGCCGCCTAGATGAACAAAATAATTTATTAAAAAAAAAAAAAAAAGACCCCAAACTTTTAGCCAGTTGTGTAAAAATTAGATGTTTATAAAATAAACACTTTTGCATAAACATCTAAGCAGAAAGCGAGACAAATGCTGTTTTTTTATCTTCTGAGTGGAAAAAAAAAAAATGTTTCTTGTTAATATTTCTTAAATTTATCTGCTTAGGCAATAAATCAAATAAATAGACAAAGTCAAATAAATAAAAGCTCCAAATCATTAAAACAATTGATTACAGTAATAAATGCTACAAATAAATAAATGAAAACTATTTAAGTATCGGTTTTATATTATTAGCACATGCAAAATCTATAAAAAAAAAAAAATAGAAAATTGGAAAAAATTAAATAGCATTCAGTTTTTTTAATCGTATTATTCAAAAATAAAAAAAAATGTCTCACTTTTTAACTTCTTTTTATAATAAAATAAAAAACAGTAACATCTGACAAAACTTACTGCACTGTTCGATGTCAATTTTTTAAAAATATTTTAAAACACCTTTTATTTTTAAATAAATTAAAACATAATAAAAATTTAATATAATTAATAAGAAATATTAAATAAATTATATTCAGAACATAATAAATAAATAAAACAACCAATTAAAACAGAATTTATCAATTTATCTTTTTGTTTTATGTTATATGTATATTATAATAAATCTGGAGACATTTAGTTATCAGATCAATGAATGGGCAAACTCTGAGAGATCAAATGCTCCTCAGAGATGAAGGTGAGCTGGATTAAAGTGATCTGAAGTTTAAATGGGTTTGTTAATTCAGGACTTTCATCAGTTTCTGCAGAAATGAGTCCAGCGGGAAGCTTCTTAACACAGATTAAGAGCAAAGTCAATGACTAAACGCCGATGAAACCACAGTAAATCATCAGAGAGGTCAGCTCAGATCAAACCTGTTCATTTACAGACACAACACTGAACACACACTGGGGGAAAAAAATAATTGTAAAAAATCCCACCTCTGCCGGAAGCTCACTGATGCCCACAAATTAGGTCCGGTTCACACCGGTATTTTCAAGACAGCACTTTTTTTCTACGCATTTTCGCCATTTGATCACATAAAAACGAAGCATCAGGTGACTGAAACCAAAACGATTTAAAAACTCTGGGAAGATTTTCTGAAACCTCGGGCACAGTGTAGTCGTGTGGACACTGGAGTTTTCACCTCATGGTGTAAGCATGCACGCTGTTTTCTCCTTTCTGATTGGCCAACACGAGTGGGTTCACACCAAACGCAGAAGACACAAATGTGTCAAATTCTGCACGTTTGCAGCAAAAGCACTGCATATTCCATATCATCCGCTTTGGTGTGAACGCGGCATTAGTCTGTCGTTATCATGCCCTGTTGGATCAGCATGCCCTTAACATGCATCACAGTGCTTGGCCATTTCAATGTGGACAGAGATTTAATTTATTTTAAAGCAAAAGCAGGGAAAACTTGTATAAACTCATTTAAAAGTTTACAAATACACTCGTACAAATACGCACATGTTCTCAGGGCCCGGGATACACCTCTGTGAAGTTGGCACCCTGTAAGAATAAATAGTCCCCAAAACTATGCCATTCGTTTGTGCTGATGTGTGCCGCAAAAACGACTGTTTGTGCTTGTTTGGAGTCTGTGCGATTTAGAGGTGCGATTTAATAACTTTGACATGGTGTCTTTGTTATTGCATCTTTTCAACAATATGTTTATATTGTGTATATACTTTTTTTTTTTCTCTCTCTCTCTCCTTTATTATGTGTATATTTGATATTTTTGGTATATGTTACGAAGTGTAAAAGCGGAAGTCTTTTATTTTGAATTAATTACCGTTACGGATATAAACAGACACAGAAAGATGGCACATGATCACGGCGTCCCAGCTGTGCGGTCTGCTACGGACTAAAGGTTTAGCTTCTGGTTTGATTGGAGAACAAGGTACTGACACTTCGTTTAATATGTTTGTTTGTTTGTATTGAGTTTGTATATTGAGTTTAAGTGATGTCTGTTTGTTTGTATGCGGTTTTCATATTTGCTTACATTTGGTTTCATTTTCTCTTTGTATACAAGCTCTCACGGTGTTTGCCGTATGTAATGTAATGTGTATTTATACAGCGCATTTATTGTGTATGGTCATACACCCAAAGCGCTTCACAATCATGAGAGGGGGGTCTCTCCACACCACCACCAGTGTGCAGCATCCACTTGGATGATGCGACGGCTGCCACAGGACAACGGCGCCAGTGCGCTCATCACACACCAGCTATTGGTGGAGTGGAGGACAGTGATAGAGCCAATACGGTGGAAGGGGATGATTGGGAGGCCATGATCGTATGGGCCGTTAGAGGGACTTTGGCCAGGACACCGGGGTTACACCCCTGCTCTTTTACGAGAAGTGCCACGGGATTTTTAATGACCACTGAGAGTCAGGACCTCGGTTTAACGTCTCATCCGAAAGACGGCGCCCACTGACAGTGTAGTGTCCCCTTCACTTTTACTGGGGCATTAGGACTCACGCAGACCACAGGTTGAGCGCCCCCTGCTGGCCTCACTAACACCACTTCCAACAGCAACCTAGTGTTCCCTAGTGGTCTCCCATCCAGGTACTGACCAGGCTCAGCCCTGCTTAGCTTCAGTGAGTAACCGGTCTTGGGCTGCAGGGTGATATGGCTGTATGGTGCAAGGTGCTCGGTGTATGGTGCAAGGTGTTTGGCCTACGGTGTAACGTGTTTGATGTAGTTGAAGACGTCAGTGAAGTGAATGCTGCACTGAAAATAAATCATGGGAAAACACCAGTGAAAGAGTCAATCCTTTATTGAACCAGGGAGCTACAGACGTCACGGCTCCCGAAATATTTTGGTTACTTCAAATCAATGAAAATAGATAAACATCCCCAACATCCACACACACACACATTCACACACACATATACACTACAGACAATTTAGCCTACCCTATTTACCTGTACCACATGTCTTTGGACTGTGGGGGAAACCGGAGCACCCGGAGGAAACCCACGCGAAGGCAGGGAGAACATGCAAACTCCACATAGAAACGCCAACTGAGCCGAGGCTCGAACCAGCGACCCAGCGACCTTCTTGCTGTGAGGCGACAGCACTACCTACTGCACCACTGCCTCGCCTATGCCATTGCGACAGCAATAAGATCCAATGGACGGCAGACCGCTTTCACTCTAAAATGGCGGAATCCGGAGCTGTTGTTGGGTGCTGCTGTTGCAATGGAACGTTCTATTGGTCATTCTAAGCTCTTTGGTTTTGCTTAGTGGTGAAGTTCGGTGCCAAGTTTGCTTTTAAAATCCTACTTTTTTATATGACTGAACTTGTAATATGTACGAATTAGACTCTAAACTAGCCACAGCCACAGCCATGTCACCCTGCAGCCCAAGACCGGTTACTCACTGAAGCTAAGCAGGGCTGAGCCTGGTCAGTACCTGGATGGGAGACCACTAGGGAACACTAGCTTGCTGTTGGAAGTGGTGTTAGTGAGGCCAGCAGGGGGTGCTCAACCTGTGGTCTGCGTGAGTCCTATAATGCCCCAGTAAAAGTAAAGGGGACACTACACTGTCAGTGGGCGCCGTCTTTCGGATGAGACGTTAAACCGAGGTCCTGACTCTCTGTGGTCATTAAAAATCCCATGGCACTTCTCGTGAAAGAGCAGGGGTGTAACCCCGGTGTCCTGGCCAAAGTCCCTCTATCGGCCCTTGCGATCATGGCCTCCCAATCATCCCCTTCCACCGAATTGACTGTATCACTGTCTCTCCTCTCAACCAATAGCTGGTGTGTGATGAGCGCACTGGCGCTGTTGTCCTGTGGCTGCCGTCGCATCATCCAAGTGGATGCTGCACACTGGTGGTGGTGTGAAGAGACCCCCCCCCCCTCCTCAAGATTGTGAAGCGCTTTGGGTGTATGGCCATACACAATAAATGCGCTGTATAAATACACATTACATTACATTACATAAACTGACATAACGTAAAACAGTTATGTGTCCTCATGTGATCAGGCTGGACTGGCTGTTAGTGTTTTATTTATTAGCAATAAAAAAATCTTTCCTAAAGTGAACCCAACGATATGGTTTCAATATCCTCATCGTTATACCTGTGGTCTGAACTTTCCTTTAAACACAGAACGATTTTCCAAATTTTATTATGTTTATATTTACAGTGATCGTTCTTGGTGTGGCGGGCTCTGCGGTCATGACGGCTGAAGCTCAGTGTGTTTCTCCAGTCAGTAATAATACAGAGGGACTGTAATGATGGCGTGTCTGTGTTTTTAAATCGCTGCTGTCAGAAGGTGCCGCTGATCTCATTTCCTGCGCTGACAGGTGAGACGCATTAAAAACTCACTCTCTGCGCTGCTTTCATCTCCAGAGAAGCCCCCTGGATTCATATATAGACACTTATGAATTTAATAACTCCACAATTATTCCGCATCGAATGGGAATTGACAGACGTGGTGTGTTATTAGCATGCCAGAGACCGGCGAGCGCAGAGTCAAGCTAACAGACATGTTGTTTAACTTGGCAATGCATAAATAAGACTAGGAGAGATGGACCAATCAGAGTTTAAAGATTCAGTGAAACGATCAATCTTTTGAAAATTACTAACAACATCAAATTTGCATTTTACACATGTTTATCATAATCAAAATGTCAAAATAGGAGTTCACCAAAATAATGCCATCAGTTATGCATACGGTAGGTGGGGCTATACTGTATTCCAATAGAATTGTAGATAATTTTATTTATGATTCATTTTATTTCTGACAAATGAAATCAAGTCCACCCTCATCCTTCTATGAATTAGAAAATGCAGCAATTCAAAAATAAATATTTGATTTAACACCTAATAAATACAAGACATAAATATATAATGAATACATTATAAACAAATTATAAATTAAAATCAACACTGCTGCTTTATTAACTGAACTCAATTAATATATAAACAAAGTTAATTGATTGATTTCATTGATATTAGATTTGCAATTGAATAATAAAGATGAAATGAAAGAAAGAAAGAAAGAAAGAAAGAAAGTTAGAAAGAAAGAAAGAAAGAAAGAAAGAAAGAAAGAAAGAAAGAAAGAAAGAAAGAAAGAAAGAAAGAAAAGAAAACACCTGCCAAGACAATGCTTTTTGTACTGAGCTGAAGGAAATAGTTAAATTAAATTATTCAATAATAAATTGAATTAGAATGTATTGGCTTTTTTTCCCCAAATAACACAATTAATTATATAAAGTTATAATATATGAATGAAGCAAAATACAAAACAGTTATTTATTTCTGAATAAAATAAAAAAAAATATTATTCATATATATAAAATAATTATTATAAAAATACATTTTATATTTAATTGTATTATTCAATTATAAATAAATAAACAGGTTAAAATAACAGGTTAAAAATAATTATTTTGTATTTAATTTATAATATTTTGTGCATCAAATTTTAATTATTAATTATAAGTAAATAAATGAATAAATGAGCAAGCAAACAAACAAACATGTAAACACATAAATTATAATATAAACAAATAAACAGGTAAAATTAATTATGCATTTAATTTATCTAATAATCAAAAATAAACAAACAAACAGGTTAAAATTTTAATTATTTTGTAATTAATTTACATAATGTAATTATAAATAAATAAATCAACAAACAGGTTAAAATTGTAATTATTTTGTATTTAATTTATATAAATGTAGTTATAAACAAACAAACAAACAAACCAGGTTAAAACTGTAATTATTATTTATTTTGTACTTAATAATTTGTGCATTTATTTAATAATTATTAATAAATAAATAATCCCAGAAATTCCACACTTACACTCTCAGAAAAAAAGGTACAATGAGGGTACAATTTTGCTCCTAGAGGGAACAAAATATATAATTGTACCTTTAAAGGTCCCAAATTGGTCCTTAGGGCACAATTTTGTACTCAAATGGGCCAAAAAGGTACAAACGTCCAGATTTAGGTTTGAAAGGTACACTTTTGTACCTTTTATAGCACATTTGGATACATAATTGTACTGTAAAGGACCATTTTGGCACCTTTAAAGGTACAATTACATATTTTGTTTCCCTATAGGAACAAAATTGTACCCTCAGCTTATAAGATCAAGACACCATATAACACTAATTTTTAATTAATTAATACTAAACATTAATACTAAAATACATAATTTAAAAATATAAAATTAATAAATTGATTGAATAAAATACTTTAATAATTATTTTTTTTAATTTATTCAAATGTTATTTTTTCTCAAAAAATATTTACAATTTAATGTAGAATTGAATGTAATTTTAATAATTAAAAAGTAAATACTGATCTTTACTTACTGTTTAAGACCCTAAATGGGATTTAGAATAAGGATTATGCAGAGTGACAGTATCTTCATTCAGGTGGAGATGTTGCTGTCTCTTTAAGAACTCGGCTTGTTGGCAGTGTTTGTTACTGAGGCGGTCGAGTTTGCTCATGCTGGCTGTTTACACAGAACTTCGCACGATTTTCAAAGAAAAGTCTATTTTGGAGTCTACACTTTTCAGGTAAATGTGTATTTATGACATATTTTCAGTTTCATTTTTACATGTGACGCCATGTTCTACTGCTTTTGTCTGACTCTCGTGCCTCGGCTTTTCCCCGCTTAAAGACCGCGAAAAAATTCTCCGGACTGCTTGGTGTACGTTTGCCTGCAGGATGGAGTTGGCTAAGAGGTCTGCAGCTTATTAAAGAAGTTAATACAATATGATATTGAAGTCACCGCGGGACATAACGTTATAGAAGGTGAGTAAGTTAACTATATGCTATAAGTTTTCTCGGTGTAAAAACACACTTTATCGCCTACGTATTCGCGCCTCATATCTTACGTTACTGCTTTATTAATAAGTGTTGCCACTGCGGAATATAATCGCAACCCAGATAGCAAAACACTCGGGCCAGTTCCGGCTAGTTTCTCGCCTGCCGGAGACTTACCTCTCGGCCCGGCTCCATTTGCTGTACTCGGACAGGATGCCTATGGACTCACTGCTCTATTCGGACTGCTTCAATCGGGCAGCAGTAAGTGAGCCGAGGCTGCTGCATCCGAGCCGGAATCGGCCCGTGAGCAAAGCGAGCGATTATGTAACCGTGGCTAATTACAAACGTGGTGTGTGTATTCCTGTACACATCTTCATTTTAGTGTCTACATTAACGTTGAGGAGTGTCCACAAACTCTCATGTCCAGAATTGTTGGTGCTTCACTCTTGTTTATGCTTATGTTAATGTATAATTATTAACGTACCACGTTGTATGAATCGCATTTTAAGTAATGCTTCGTTCTTTAATGTAATATTTAATGTAATACGTTACAGTATTTTAACTATTTTATAAATATCTAAAAATAAACAAATAGTTATTATTTTCTCTTATTGCTTTCCAGAAGTTTTTAAAGTTTCCATTTGACCTTCAGGACAGTTGGAACAACAGAATGCAGCCTGACAGCATCAGACCAGTGAAGGCATTTCATATGAAAGCATGGCTCAGTACAAGATGCAAGTATTTCTCATTATCTGTATACCATGGTTTTAATGGCTTACATACTATTTTAAATTTGTAGGTTTTTACTTACAAACAACAATAAATGTACACATATACGTTTCAAATTATTTTCTAGGTATTCATCGAAAGATGAGAGATCAACTGAAGAATGCTATGGACCTGACTCTAAGGTACTCTTTCTAAATTTTCTCTACTTGATTAATATTATTAAATTCTAGCTTTGTATGGATTCCTTCATATTTGTTTGTATGCCACATATTATGTTCCAGGAATTGATTTTACAGCAGCACTTATCATGTTGCCAGCCTTGTTCAGCGAGAAACTTCAACATTTTGCTGTACTCAGGTGCGTATGTTGTTTTCTGTTTAGTATATGCTGTGATAAATGCATTTTATAATTCTTGATATTCTTTATATTAGGATTGCAAAGCGGGTAGTCACCTTACAGCAAAAAGGTCGCTGGTTTGAGCCTCGGCTGGGTCAGTTAGCATTTCTGTGTGGAGTTTGCTTGTTCTTCCCGTGTTCGTGTGGGTTCCTTCCAAGTGCTCCGGTTTCCCCACAAGACCAAAGACATGTGCTATAGGTGAATTGGGTAAGCTAATTTGTCTGTAGTGTATAAATGTGTGTGTGAATGAGTGTGTATGAATGTTTGTATTACTGGGTTGTGGCTGGAAGGGCATCTTTTGCGTAAAATGCTGGATAAGTGGGCAGTTCATTTCACTGTGGCGACCCCAGATTAATAAAGGGACTAAGCCAAAAAATTAATGAGTGAATGAACTTTATATTAATCATTTTATCTGTTATACTTTTTTTAAAATCAGTGAATATTAATTATTTCACATTCTATGCATGTTGACTTTCTCTTCATCAATGATATTAATGAAATAATTGCTTTGTTATTTACAGTGAATCATCTTCACCACATCCAACAGTTCAAGTACAGGAGGAGGCCACCGACTGGACCACAAGACGAGTCATGGCAGTCTTCAGAGTTGATGGCATTGTGATTGGCCGGGTTAATGGTGTGGACGAATATACATTTTTATCCATCTCATTTGAAGAACACCTTGATGTTTCTGCAGTGGAATGTTTTTAATGAACTGTGGACGATGACAAGCCTCGACCCACTCCAGTTACCAGAGTGATCAACCTTGTTTTTTGTTTCTCTTAATGCTCTTGGATAATAATCACAATCATCAAGTTAATCTAGCACACTGCTCTCATTCATGCATAAAGCAAATTTTTAAATAACTTGTGGTCCTAATGACTATCAAAGAACATTTTCCAGTTATGAGTGCCTTACATGTCATGTTTATCAAAAGCATAAACGTATTGTGTTACAACAAATTACAACTCTTCTTGAGGAAGTTGAGGAAGAATCTACTGATGTTGAAGAAGAGGCTACTAATGTTTTTGGTTTTCTGCACTGTTGAAGCAATTTATAGAAGAAACATTGCCTTCATTCTGAAATACAGAGAAAATGTTGATGGCAAATTATTTATGACTGCGTATTCTGACTAAAGACAAATACTTTGGACTTTATAAAGTGCAGTACTTGATGTAGCCTGTGTAATGTGTTTATAAATCTTAAACAGTATTCTTGTGGTCTTTGTATTAAGTGTAGATGATTTACTGTACAGTGAGTGAACAATTTTTATTTGTTATCTAAATTGATCTTTTTACTGTTTTACATGTCTGGTTTATACTTGCTGTGTAATTTTATTACTTGACACATTCAGTTGTGAATTGTAATAAAATATTATTACATTTCTAAATAAAAATGGACATCTGCGAACCAAAATTATTTATTTATTTGTACATGCAGTCACCAAAGGATCAAAATGCCTGGGTCAGTACCCTGAAAATGCTATATAATATAAGAAGGTACATTTTCGTACCTTCCTTGGGGGGTACAAAATTGTCCCTTAAATGGTACAAATGTAGAAGGTACAATTTTGTACCTCTAAACAGAGGTACAAAATTGTACCCTTTAGGGTACCACCCCAGTGACGGGCCATTTGTACCCTAAAAGGTACAATTTTGTACCTTTTTTTTTCTGAGAGTGTAAACAGATGCGTTGGCTTGTTTAAATAAGTAAATAAAACGCAAACAAAGTACAATAAATGTGATTTGTATTTTTTATATAAAAATACCTATACTAAATATATTAAAATCATTCAAATCTCTATACGGAGAATAAGGAAATAATATTTAAACACTTATAAAAATGAATACATCTTCAAACAATGTCCCATCAGAAAATGAACAGCTCTAGCATAAGACCTGCATAACCATCCATGAATTCTCCCTTTCTCATAATCTCCTGCATTACCGCACGGCCCCTGAAGAAAAGGTGTCCCACGAGAACCATATCAGCTCATTTACACCAAAGTCCATCTAATAATCAATTATAAAACTGCATAAAGACCACCCTAGCCGTCAGTGATGGACAACTTTAATATACCTACTATAGGACTAATTTAATTTGTCCTGATATTTCCATACAAGTCAAAAGCACCTGCGTAAGACACGGAAAAACCAATAATCTCATTTATTTCCCTCTTTATATGCAACACAAACAAAGCTTTCTGTCATGTCTCCATCAGTCCCAGTAATGAGATGATTTCTGCTTATGCATCAGCTAAAAATAAAACGCAATAAAAGGTCAAAACTTTCAGCCGGCGTTCATCACGGAGTGTCTCTGAACAGTTCAGCGTCATTGAAGGATTGAGTGTTGTTCCTCTCGTCTTGTTTCCGCTCAAGCAGATGGTGTGTAAAGCAGCGTCGAGCGCTTTAATACACTACAACTATCCTCCGGAGACACGGCAATCTGTCTGAGAGAAATAAATAAATAAATAAAAAACGCAAGAGAGTGACTGATGGAGCATCAGCGAACAGACGCTTCACATTTCTGAAAGACGAGCTCCGCCGGTGAACAGGTCAGCAGATATTCAGCAAACTCACGCTTTTTTTTTCAGCAGACAGAGATAAAAGTGAAGACGAGAAATGCTTCATCACAGCCTGAGCGCCAGGAGTTTACTGCAGGAAAAAACAAGGCAGCGGAATAACTCCTGAACTCGAGACAGCAATGAGCCATGAAGAATCTACCATAGTTAATACAGCAGCCTAGGCTACTAGTTATTATTTGGGGTTTCTCTTATTGGTTTGTTGTAATGAAAAAGTCATGGCTCACTTCTCAGTTATGTCTCCAAATGTCTCATAGGTTTGTCCTAAAAACTCTGGGCAAAACAAAATGCTGGTAGCCGGATCATTCTATATTTGATGAGACTTTGATGAGAAAAGACCATGTTAATACTTTTAAATGTCTCAATCATTGCTCCTCTACATTTCACTGAGATGAAGTTGAAAGTTTTGTAGTCTCAAGTCTCTCATTTCTCATCAAATTCTCATTAAAGATCAATTAATTTGGCTGCTAGCCACTAGGGGTGTCAAAATGAATCGTTTCTTCGGTGCACCGCGATGCAGACGCAGACAATTCGGTATCGGTTCAGTAATAATCATAACCGGTTATTACTGACGTCATTTACCTCATATTCGCTCTGTTGCGAGGAAGGCGATCGCGAGTATTTACAACGCTCTAACTTACTTAAAACTCATGAACTGTGCACAATTTCACTGTGTGTGTTTGCTGGATCAGTCTTTCACTGACATATACAACAAAACCCCTATTTCACTGAGATCGAGAGAATGAAAGTACTCCATTTCTCTCTATCACACACACACACACAGTGGCCCATTTGACCTGCTGGCGTGGCTTTTCTTCTCCTCTCGGCTGTTTTACAGCGTTATTTAAGGATAAAGAAACGAGCGCGTGTCTGCATAGTTTTCTCCACCGTGTCTATCATGCATCAGCTGTGAGATCGCCACTGCCGCCTGCCGCTTATCATTGTCACTCATCTGTGAAGAGCGCAGCGCAAGAGCCAATCGCAACCATTTTTGTTGAGGGTGTGACCAATCAAAGAGGTGTAAGAGAACCAGACAAGGATCAGAAATTGAGCTGGATATTTATATTTGTTTATATTATTTGCTAAATGCTCGTTTTGTTTTAAGTTACAGTTTATATATCTGACTGTTTGTATTAAATTACAAATATGTATTACAAATAATATTTAAATATAAACATATCCATACATTTCAATACAAGAACTGCTGCTGTGAAGAAAATATAGAACTGTGTATGAAAAGCACCTTCAATGCACCGTGATGCACCGAAAAATCGAATTGAACCGAATCGATGGCATGATAATCGTAACCGAACCGAACCGTGAGACTAGTGTAGGTTCACAGCTCTACTAGCCACATTTGGTTTTCCTAGAGATTTTGGGAGAAACATCTGAGAAAATTTGGAGACATAACAGAGAAAAAGTGGGCACATATTTATTATACCAAACTGAAAAGAGAATCTCAAAATAAGATCGTTTAATATGTCTCAATCATTGCTCTCTGCATATCACTGAGATCAAGTAAACAGTTTTGTGGTCTCCAGTCTCAATTTCTCATCAAACTCTCAATAAAGATCAATTAATTTGGCTGTTAACCACATTTTGATCTCATAGAAGTTTTAGGAGAAAATTGAGAGGATTTGGAGTCACAACTGAGAAATAAGCAGTCAAATTTTTATTATAACACACTGAAAAAAGAATCTCAAAGTAAGATATTTTTTATATGTCTCAATCATTGCTCCTCGACATTTCACTGAAACAAACTAGAGAGTTTAGCAGTCTCTAGCTTCTTTTAGGAGAAAACATTTTAGCAGAAACATCTGAGAAGATGCTGAGACAAGACAAAGAAATGAGCAATGTTTATTATAAACACACTGAAAACAAAACCACAAATAAGATCTCTTTACACTTACTGAGATAAAACAGAAACTTTTGCTTAAGTCTCAAATTTCTCGAATATTTCTCATGGCAAAAAAATTCTCAAACTGTGCTCAGATGTGCCAAGATGCTTCAAACATATCAATATGAACTAATATATTTCATTATAACGAAGAAAATAAACTCCAAATAAGATCTCTTGCAATGTCTCAATCATTGCTCTTCTACAATTCACTGAGATAAAGTAGCAAGTCTTCCAGTCTTCAGTTACTTTGTTATTTCTCATGACAAAACTAATCTCAAACTATGCTCAGATTTGCCAAAGAAGCATGAATTGCCAAAGATAACAACATGCGCTTCGATATTTCTCAAACTCTTCATCAAAGAAAGTTGCATTTGGCTACAAAGTACCATTTTGTTCTCCTAGAGAAACATCTGGGAAAGATTTGGAGACAAAACTGAGAAATGAGCAATCACTCTTCATTATAACAAACTAAAACAAAAAAACTGCAAATAAGATATTTTTATACGTCTCAATCATTGCTCCTCTACATTTCACTGGGATGAAGTTGAAAGTTTTGTAATCTCCAGTCTCTCATTTCTCGTCAAATTCTCATTAAAAGATCAATTAATTTGGCTGCTAGCCACATTTTGTTTTCCTAGAGATTTTGGGAGAAACATCTGACAAGATTTGGAGACATAACTAGGAAAGGCAGTCACATATTCATTATAACAAACTGAAAAGAGAATCTCAAAATAAGATCTTTTTTTATGTCTCAATCATCGCTCCTCTACATAACACTGAGATAGAGTAAACAGCTTTGTGGTTTTCAGTCCCCTTTTCTGATCAAATCCTCATCAAAGGTTAATTAATTCAGCTACTAAGCACATTTTGTTCTCTTAGAGATTTTAGGAGAAAGGTCTAAGAAGTTTTGGAGACATAACTGAGAAACAAGCAGTCAGTTTCTTATCACAGACTGAAACGAAAATCTCAAAATAAGATATTTTTCATACGTCTCAATCATTGCTCCTCTACATTTCACTGAGACAAAGTAGAGAGTTTAGCAGTCTCTAGCTTTTTTCAGGAGAAAACATTTCAGGAGAAACATCTGAGAAGATGCTGAGACGCAACAAAAAAAAAAGAGCAATCATTTGTTTTCATTATAAACACACTGAAAACAAAACAACAAATAAGATCTCTTTACATTTACTCAGATAAAACAGAGACTTTTGCTTAAGTCTCCAATTTCTCCAATATTTCTCATGGCACAAAAGTAATCTCAAACTGTGCTCAGATGTGCCAAGATGCTTCAAACATGTCAATGTGAACTCATACATTTAATTATAACTAAGTAATTAAACTCCCAATAAGATCTCTTGAAATGTCTCAATCATTGCTCTTTTATATTTCACTGAGATAAAGCAGCAAGTTTTGTGGTCTCCGGTAACTCTGGTATTTCTCGTGGCAAAATTAATCTCAAACTGTGCTCAGATTTGCCAAGGAACCCAGAACTGCCATCAAGATATCAACATGCGCTTCTACATTTCTCATTAAACTCTTATTAAGATCGATTAATTGGAGAAACATCTGAGAAGATCTGGAGATATAACTGAGAAATGAGCAATCACACTTTTATTATAACTGAAAAGTTAAATATTTACATGTCTCAATTATTGCTCCCCTACATTTCACTGAAATAAAGTAGAACATTTTGCAGTCTCCAGCTTCTCAGGTATTTCTACAAAAAAAAAAAAAAAGTCAAAGTTTCCTCAGATTTGACAAGATACTCAAGACTGCCATCAAAAGTATCAGCATGCACTCATTCATTTCTCACAAAAAAACTACTAATTTGGCTGCTAACCACATTTTGTTCTCCTAAAGATTTTAGGAGAAACATCTGAGAAGATGCTAAAACATAACTGAGAAATAAGCTATTATTTTGTTCATTACAAAAACTGAAAAGAGAAACCCAAAATGAGATTAAATGTCTCAATCATTGCTCCTCTACATTTCTCTGAGATAAAGTAGATAGTTTTGCAGTCTCCATCTTCTCAGGTATTTCTCATGACAAAAATCATCTCAAACTGTGTTTAGATTTGCCAAGACTGCCATCAAAAGTACCAACATGCTCTCACACATTTCTCATCCAATTATCATCAGCGATTGATTCATCTGGCTGCTAACCATATTTTGCTCTCCTAGAGATTTTAGGAGAAACATCTGAGATGATGCTGAAACATAACTGAGAAATAAGCAATCACTTATTTCATTACAGCAAACTGAAAAGAGCAACCCAAAATAATATATTTTAAAAGGTCTCAATCACTGCTCCACTACATTTCACTGAGATTAGTTAGATAGTTTTGAGCTCTTGGAATTACCTGGTATTTCTCACCAAAACATCTAAAACTGTGCTCAGATTTTTACCCAAGATTCCTATCAAAATATCATGAAATCATACATTTCTCAGCAAAAATCTATTAATCTGGCTATTATCCACATTTTTTTTCCTACAGACTTTAGGAGAAACATCTGAGAAGATGCTGAGACATAACTAAGAAACAGGCAATGTTTTTCCTTCCATCATAAACACACTGAAAAGAAAAAAACACAAATGTTCACATTTCACTGAGACAAAACAGAGGCTTTAGCTTAAGTCTCCAAATTCTCCAATATTTAAAGATCATCTCAAACTGTGCTCATATTTGCCAAGATACTTTAGATCTAAATATGAACATGCATAATTCTCATCAAAGATCAAATAATCCAGCTACGATCTACGTTTTATTTCTCCTACAAATTTTGGAAAAAAACAGTTGAGAAGATGCTGAGACAGAACTGAGAAATGACAAATCCTAAACACATTGAAAAACAAAACCACAAATATGCTCTCTTTACATTTCACTAAGATAAAACAGAGACTTTTGCTCAAGTCTCCAAATTCTCAGATATTTCTCATGACAAAGAGATAATCTCAGACTGTGCTCAGGTTTGCCAAGATACTTTGATGAGAAATATGCGAGTTCACATTTACATTTAAAAATCTAATAATCTGACTACTGTCCACTTTTAATTTCTCCAACAAATTAAGGAGAACACAGCTGAGAAAATGCTGAGACATACGTGAAAAAAAGATACTTTCCCCATAGTAACAGCCAAATTAAAAACATTTCACTGAGATAATACGGAGACTTTTGCTCAAGTCTCCAAATTCTCCAATATTTCTCATGACAAAGAGATGATCTCAGACTGTCCTCAGATTTACCAAGATAACAAAATAAAGAATCAATATGAACTGGCATTTCTGATCAAAGATCAAATACCCTGGCTATTATCCACAATTTATTTCTTTTACAGATTTAAGAAGAAACATCTGAGAAAATGCTGAGACATACATGAAAAACCCCCTTTTCCCTTATTATACCACTCATACTGAAAAAAGAAACCTCAAATAAGACCTCTTTAAATGTCTGTCATTTCTCCTCTCATTTTCACTAGTCTCCAGCTTCTCAGATGTTTCTCCAGACAAAAAAAAAAAGATCTTAAACTGTCTTCAGATTCCCAAAGTTACCAAAATCTCTCCTTAAGTGTCAATACGCACTCTCAAATATCTCAAAGAATCTGTGCTGCCTCACACTCTTTTTACATCTCAAGACTCTTCCTGGAGGACAACTAGTGACTGTCTGAATTACTCCAAACTGAAGCCACACTAAGAATGGAACCTTTTCCACTGTGAATGAGATCTACAAACACTCAGAAGCGACAATGGGATGAAGAGATTTCAGTACTTACAGTGGTGTGTTGTGTGTGTGCGCGCGATCGCTGTAATCTCCTCAATGAAGTCGTATGTCCCTCCTCCTCTTCCTCTGATGAAGAGATGCTGGAAATACGTTGCGGTCTGGAAACAGACGAGCAGGAATGAGGGAACAGTGAGTGGGAGAATGAGAGAAATGAAGAGAGAGAGAGAGAGAGAGAGAGAATGATTGGTCTGTCGCTCTGTGCGAGGGAGCGTGTGTGTGTGTGTGTAGATGAGAAAGATGATCTCACCTCAGACACATCAGGCAGGGTTATTGTTTCATTTAAAGCCATCCAGTCACACATTACGAAACACACACTTCTGCTTTTAAAATCTGATTGGATGTTAAAAGTTTGGGGTTGGTGCGATTTCTTTTTTTTTTCTGTGGTAAAAAAAAGTCTCTTGCGACTACATTTGTTTGGTCAAAAAGACTGTAGATTGTGAATTATTAAATGTTGCTTAAATGAATTGTTTTTATGTTATTAATCAACAAAAAATGTGCTAAATTGCATAATTTAATAGTTCAAAAGAGTATTACATATTATAAGTTACAGAGAATGTAAATAAATAAAATTAGATGAAATTTTTTTACATTTAAAAATTATATTAAAAACAATTGCATTGGTCAACAACTGAAACAAAACAGATAATAAAAAAATATATGTCATCTAAAAAGGGCAAAAAAACAAAAAAGGCTAAATAATATGATAGTACTACTAGTGATAACAACAACAGCAACAACAACAATTCCAAATGTGAATACATTTAAACTAAAAGGCATAAAACAATGGAATGGAAAATTAAAAGTTGTCTTGGTAACTAATAAAAAGTAAATAATTTGAAAAATTAATTTGTTTGAAAATGGAAACATTTTAAATGTCTATACAGTTAATATTGATCATTAGTTGGTTGGTTGATTGATGAACTGATTGATTGATGGGCTGATTGATTGATGGACTGATTGATGGACTGACAGACTGATGGAAAGTTGGATGAATTGACAGACTGATTTATTGATGCCTGATTGATTGATGGACTAATTGATTGGTTGATTGATGGATTGATTGATTGATTAATTGACTGTTGGACTGATTGACAGATTGGATTAAATTGACAGATTGATGGATGGACAAACAGTTGAATGGATTATTGATGAATTGATTGACTGATTGATTGATAGACAGACTAACTGATGGATGGATTGACTGACGGACGGATGGAATGAGCGAACGAATGGACTGATTGATTGCTTGATGAACTGATTGATTGACTGATTCATGGATGAATTAATAGATTGGACATTGATGAATGGACAGACAAACAGTTGGATGGGTTGACTGATGAACTGATTGACTTATTGACAGACTAATTAATGTACAAACTGATAGATGGACGGATTGATGGATTGCACAGACATACGGATGGATGAACGGATGGATTGATTGATTGACTAGTTGATTGATTGGACAGATTGATGGATCGAATGACAAACAGTTGGACAGACTTATTGATGCACGAACTGATGGATGGATTGATGAACGGATGAACAAATAAATGGATTGATTGATGTACTAATTGATTGATTGGACAGATTGATGGTTGGAGAGATTAATTGATGAATTAATGCACAAACTGATGGACGTATTGTCGAACGAATAGACGAATGGATGGATTGATGGAATGAATAGACGGACTGATGGTTTGATGGTTTAATTAATTGATTGATGGACTAATTGATTTATCGATGCCTAATTGATTGACTGATTGATGAACGGACAGATTGATAGATGGAAAGACAAACAGTTGGATGGATTGATTGATTGATGAACTGATTGACAGACTAATTGATGTACAAACTGATGGATGGACTGACGTAGAGGTCTGCATTCCCGCGGCCGGGTTCGGGCTAAAACCTGGCGGGTGCGGGCGGGATTCAAAATTTAGTCCCGCGCAGATCTCTAGACTGACGTACGGATGGACAAATGGGTGGATTGATGGAAAGAACAAACACATGGACAGATGGACTGATAGATTGCTTGATGGACTAATTAATTGATTGATGAACTAATTGATTGACAGACAAATAGCTGGATGGATTGATTGAATTGGCTGATTGGTTGATAGACAGACTAATTGACCTACAAACTGATAGATGGATGGATGAATGGATGGACTGATTGATGATTGAACAGACATACAGATGGATGGTTTGATGGAATGAACGAATGGACGGACGGACAGTTGGATGGACTGATTGATAGCTTGGACTAATTGATTGATGGATTAACTGATTGATGGATGGATAGATATATGGACGAACAAACAGACAGATAGATGAATTGACTGGATGATTGATTGATTGATCAATTAATCAATAATTTAATCAATTAGCCTAGTGTAAACTGACATTAGATGGACAAATTATGGAATCAAAAACACAAAACACACTTTAGTTATTGATAAAAAAAATAATCTCCAAAAACAATGAGATATCATTTCCTGTCAATATTGCACAGCCCTATGCGAGATTTATGATCTCTTACACGCACACACACACACACACACCTGTGTTATTCTCAATGCCACCAGATTCAATTAAAAAGAGGAATTGCCAATTAGAAGTGTGTTATGATCCGAGAACAATGAAGTAACCCGTGATTCATTGGCTGAAGCTCCACGGGGACTCGCTGCTGATAGACCGATCCATTCACACATACGCGCACACACACACACACACACACACACAGACATATGCATGTCTGTAAACGCACACGCTTGGCATTCACCTCTTCCTCAGCCAAAATCACCAGCCTGCGGCAAGAACAGTCAAAACACACACACAATTGAGCAAAGCAGACAGAAATAAACCCAGACAGACTCATCAGTCGATTCTGATGTGTGAAATGAACACTTGGATATTTGGCTTGATTTGATCTGAATCACTTTGTTCGCCTTTATTAAATTACCCACAATGCATCTCTGCGAGGCCAGATGACAGAAACGAAGATCAAAATCACATTAATAAAGCCAAAGAGAGTTTAACCTGCGACCCAGAGCTGATCGGTGGATTACAGGGGAAGAAAATCTCAATGTCCGAGACCAATCACGAGCACAACATAGTATGCTTTGAGCAATGCAGAGATCGAGACCTCCACTGAGACATTTCTCCAAATATCTTCTTTTGGGTTCAAACAAAATAAAAGTCAAAAGCTTCAAACAAGCAAATTATAAAAATTGTATATTTATATTTGGGCGAACTATCAACAAGACAGGCACAGCTCTTCTGTAGTTCATCCATCACTAGATATACTTATTGATATTGTGGGCACTTCAAAATAAGGTGTTTATTATTTAACTTTTAGGCGCCGATCACACCAAACATGCTTTTCTGTTCCAAAAAGCAAAGAGCACCTCACTGCCTTTTTTGTTGACAAGAATAAAAGGTAGTGCGGTTCACTTTTTGCATCCTTTTGCATAATATTTAATAATATTGGGATATTCAAGATATGTAAAGTCATACAGCTCTGGATTTCTTGAAACAGCAACCACTAGTCTCTCCTCCATCTTTAAAAGTCTCTATAGTCGTCTTAACACAAACATTGCTGTCACCTCAACAGAAACCCCGCCTCTGCTGTCATTTGATTGGATGATTGGGGGATTTAAAAAAGGTAACACGCTTTTTCCGCTCAAAGTTGACAGCTCACATCGACAAAAAAAACGCTCGTGGCTGTTAGTAAACCATCCAAAATCCATTCCTGTGAAGAGCTGATCCCAAGGTTTTCATAATCCCGGACCAGGCCGTATCCAGAGCAGCTGCTGTGATGGTCATGGAGAGGTGGAGAGCTTGAGACTGATTCCTGTGAGACTCCAGGGTAGAGATCTGCGCGGGACTAAATTTTGAATCCCGCTTTCGGACGCACCCGCCAGGTTTTAGCCCGAACCCGACCCCTCCCGCTTATATTAAGAGTTTGTTGTCCCGCTGCCCGAACCGCCCTGTTTTCTGATCGCCGCGCCCGATCCCGCTAAAGAGCGGGGGAGAACAAAACTGATAATCACCCAGCTATACAGTCCAGACAGCTAAGCTGTCTGTATAAACACACACAGCACCAAGCACACATACACAGTCAAAGCTCTCTTTCTCTCTTTCATACGCGCGCGCGCGCGCGTGCACTAACACACACACAAGCACCAAGCAGACATACAGGCGTTTGCTGTTATATCAACTCAAAGGCTTGTAATACCATGTATCAAGTACCAATGTAATACCAAAAGGTTTTATATAAAGGTATATAAATACTGAGTCGCGCCAGCTCCGGGCCGCAGCGCACGATTCCGGCGCGGATGCGGCAGCGTCGGCTCGCTTACGGCCGCCGTATCTGGCGCGAATCGGGCAGTGAGTCCACAAGCATCCAGCCCGAGTCCGGCAGCCGGAGCCGGGCCGAGTGGTAAGTCTCCGGCAGGCGAGAATCTAGCCGGAACTGGCCCGAGTGTATTTTGCTATCTGGGAAAGCTCTCTCTCTCCCTCTCTCTCTCTCTCATTTCCGCGCGCGCACTAACATACACACACACAAGCACCAAGCACACACACAGGCAAAGCTCTCTCCCTCCCTCTCTCTCTCTCTCTCTCTCTCTCTCTCTCTCTCTCTCTCTCTCTCTCTCTCTCTCTCTCTCTCTCCCTTATTCGCATAGGATTATCCGCGATATTGCTAGACAGCCCGCTCCCGTCCCAAATTAAACCCGTTACCGACCGCTCCCGCGATTTATTCGGAAATTTATTCCCGCGCCGCAGAAATCTGGTCAGGTCCTGCGGCGCCCGCGGGACAGCCGCGGGAATGCAGACCTCTACTCCAGGGACAGACGAGTCTTCAACCTCCGGCGCCTTGACTGCGGGTGGTCGTGCCCAACTGAGCCTGGTTTCTCTTAAAGTTTTTTCTCCTTCAGTTTCGCCAATTGGTGAAGTTTTTTCCTTGCTGCTGTCTCCACTAGCTTGCATGGACTTGTGAAGCTGTGCATCGATGAATTTGCTCTTCAGTGTTTGGACTCTCAACAGTGAATATAGAACCACACTGAACTGAACTGAACTAAACTGAACTGAACTTAAACACTGAAAACTGAACTAAAACTGTTTCAAATCACCATTATCCTCTATTTTAAGCTGCTCTGACACAAAGAGCTATAGAAATAAAGATGAATTGAAACAGATGCACCTCTCAATGCAAAAAAACAACAATTCGGTGTGATCAGTCCCTTAGAGTGCTTTAAAAGAATTCTTCTTTTTGTTTATTTGTATTTGCAGTGGTGTTCATAACAGCATTTTGGAAACTCAGGACATATTCACTCTACGCCATCCGAACCGTGCCCGAGTGCATTTGACCCTCATATCATGTATTGATTAAGACTCTGATTTTAACATACAAAGCAGTGCATGGGCTAGAACTTGACTACATTTGTGACCTGGTAACTCTGGCAATTCCCACCTGCAGTCTTCGTTCTTAATCTGCAATCAGCCATGCTGAAAACTGAAAACTATGGGTGGTCGTGCTTTTTCGTACAGTGCACCCAAGTTATGGAATGGCCAACCCACCAGCATCAGGACTGCCGTTTCTCTGGAATGTTTTGAGAAACTTTCTAAGATTCCCTTTTTGCCATTGCTTTTAACTTAGATTGATTATTTTTGTTAATTTTATCATCCAGTTGGTATTGAATTGTTCATATTTTATTGTGGTCTTCTTATTTATTTATTTTTTAAAACGGAGATAAGGAGGGAAAACAAAATTAGCTTTTTATTGTAGGCTTGGGAGACCAGCAGAGATCAATCATAGCACGAAATTAGTTTATAAAACTTCACTTCACAATCAAAACGCTTTTAAATCATACTTAAGGTCTTGTGAAATAAAACATTTGCTATGCTTCATGTGAGAGTCGGTGTTACGACTGAAGTTTATTTATTTGTCTATTATTGCGGTTTGTACTCTTTTTCTTTTGTCCCGCCTCCTTGCTGTTTTTCTGTTGTCTTATAGGCTCCCACGCCGGCGTGATTCCCTGCTCTGATTGGCTTCTGGTCTACGAGGCCTGTATAAAAGGGAGCTTCCGGCAGGAATCGGGGAGCTCATTTCTGCTGCGTTCGGTGTTTGGAGTGGAGCTCCTGGGTTTCCCTCACCCCTTCGGCCGACGACCAACAATAATCAACTTTGTATTGATGACCATCCTATGCTTGAATATTTTTTGAGAGTTTGAGCGTGTAGGGGTGACCTGCCTATTTATTTGATTACTTTTGACTTGTTTACGTTAGGGAGTAAGGTAAGATTCTTGTATTTTTATTTAAATAGTAATAGGTAATTTAGTGGATTTATTTTATAGATTCTTTTGTTGGCCTGTGGTCACCCTGACGAAATGCTCATTTATATAAACCCTATTTTTCTATAATAAATATCTTCATATATACTCTCAATTGAGTGTGTGAGTTTGGTTGTCGACCGAAGGGAATCTTTTGCTTTAAGTTTTGTTTAGTTTGGGAAATCCACCACCCCAACACATTTGTTTGTTCTTTGTTTATTATGCCCTTTTTGTTTCCCCTAGACTTGGGGCGTAATAGTCGGCTTTAGGGGTAGGGCCAGATAAGCATTTTTTGTTTTACAGTATAAATTACGTCAATGGACTGTCCCTGTAAACCATGTATACAAGTATGTATGTATGTCTATGTGTGTGTGTATCAGGCAGACAGACAGCAGTCAGACAGGCAGACTTTAGCTGGAGGGCAGATGTGGTGTTGTTGAGTGAATGCGTCAGTCTTCAGGTTCACAGCTCTCAGCCGGAGGCTTCGCCAGACTCGTCCTCATTAATTGCTTCCCATGTCACTCTACGACACATCAGCCTGAACCGAATTAACCCAGCCTTAACCAACCCAAACCAGCCAGCCCACATCAGCGTCTGACGCTCCAGAGCACATGCAAACAAACACACACTGTCAAAGCAGCGGTACTGTTATTACCATACTGTTACAATGATTATTGATATATTCAATTTGAGCTTTATTGAACAATTTTACCGCTTATTTTTAAGTTTATTTATTTTTGACTTAGTATAATTTTTTATATATCATTTGTTATTTAATGTTTTGTTGCATTTATTTCTGCCTTATTCAGCAACAGTATTATATTACTGAGATTATTCATTAATTTTCTTTTCGGCTTAGTCCCTTTATTAATCTCGGGTCACCACAGCGAAATGAATGGCCAGCTTATCCAGTAGATGCCTTTCCAGCTGCAATCCATCTCTGGGAAACACCCACAGACTCTTACATTCACACACATACGCTACGGCCAATTTAGCTTACCAAAATCACCTGTACCACGTCTTTGGACTTGCGGGGGAAACTGAAGCACCCGGAAGAAACCCATGCCAACACGAGGAGAACATGCAAACTCCACACAGAAATGCCAACTGACCCAGCCGAGGTTCAAATCAGCGACCTTCTTGCTTTGAGGCGATCATGCTACCCTACGTGACACCCTACTGAGATTATTATTTAAAAAAAAGTTGTAGTAGTATATTTAAATATTATTATAATTAATTTTTTTTATTAATAAATCATTACAATAAAGATTTTAATTTAAAAGAAAAAAAAAACACAAAAAAAAGACAATTTTAAAAGTTTTAATAAAATCTACAATACTACATTATTGGAAAATAAATAAATAAAAAGGTTTCTGGGTGTGTGTGCACAGAACTGGCCTTTCCAGTAGAAATTGAGAGAATTTTAGTTTTATAAAACTGTGTATTATTATTATTATTATTATTATTATTATTATTATTATTATTATTATTATTATTTAGGGTTTTATTTCATTTAAAATAACTTTTTGTAACAATATTTGTTATTGAGACTTAAGATTACATTCACAATAATAATAATAATAATAATAATAATAATAACAATAATAATTATTATTATTATTATTATTATTATTATTAAAAGTTGCAGTAGTATTTTTAAATATTACAATTATATTAAAAATAAATCACAGTAGAGATTTCAATTTAAAAAAATAATAATAATTAGCCAACATAAGTACAAAACAAAAAAAAAAACACATTTTATACAAACATTATAAAATATAGAATATATAGACTATGACACAATGAAACTATAGAACACCATTACAAATGAAAAAAAAAATCATAAAATAAATAAAATCTTTGCCTGTGTGCGGTGCGTGCAAGTACAGTAATGAGCTCTCCAGCAGAAATGGACCGGGGCTCTTTATGGAAACTCTCTCTTCAGTTGCCGCTCATACAGAGAGTGTCCATCAGAGTCTTTCAGCTGATGGTCAGAGGTGTAAAAGCCTGTGTCCATCAGCTACATTTGTCCTCTTCACATGTGTCTATTTCAGGTGTTAATGTGTGTGAGATTCCGAGCCGCTGCCATCACTGCCAGTCTCTTATATACAGCAGATCAGCTCTACAGTCTAACAACACTATTATCAGCCCTCCTGGGATATCTTCATTCTTAAAGGAAGCAAGGACATTTTTCCTCTGGAGAAGATCGTATTTCTTTTAGTTTGTCTAAAATAAAAGTTAACATATATTAAATATAATAATTTTAAGGTTGGCAGCAAGGTTGCTGGTTTAAGTCCCAGCTGGGCCAGTTGGCATTTCAGTGTGGAGTTTGCATGTTCTCCCCATGTTAGGGTTTCCTCTGAGTGCTCCGGTTTCCCCCACAGTGCAAACACATGCGCTATAGCAGAAGTGGGCAAACTACGGCCCGTGGGCCATTTGAGGCCCGCTGAGCACTTTTATTCGGCCCGCGAGGGAGTTTTTAAAATGCTGCTTCTCAGTAAAGGTTTGGTTTCAGAATTAGTAAATTAATGATGCAATACAAGTAAACACCATTTGATGGCAGTATTGCTCGCGGTACAGTTAAAGCAACCAGTAGAATTAGAACACACTCTCGGATATTAAAACATCAACATCAGCAAAAGCAAGGAGCTGGGGTCCGTTCTTTGTACCTCGCTTAAATGATCTAAGATGATTTGGCAGATCCTGGATCTTTTTATCTCGATAACTGATCTCTTGATAATTTGGTTCTTCAAACAAGTTCGCGAATCAGATTAGAATGTCCTCCAATAACGATCCTCCAAATCATGACAGGGCTCGAAATTAACTTTTTTACTTGGTAGCACCGGTGCTCCCAACTTCAAATATTTAGGAGCACCAGATAAAATTTAGGAGCACCCACCAAAAATGATTGAGCACCGCTGCAAATTGTTTTTAAGGGATTTATTGTATTTTAAAACAACATTAATAGGACTGACAAAAAACAGAAACAACTATCTAACTAATGCTGCGAAGACAGTGATATTTGTGTGCAATAATTCCAAAATGAATGTCTAATAATTAGGCCATAGAATATTAATGATGATGAAAATGACAATAATAGTAACAATGAATTCCATTTCTCATTATGATACTGCCTTGAACGTGCATGAATGTAGGTTATCTGCAATTCAAAGTCTGTTACTTTATGAAAAATAATTGTATAGTTTGCATCAAACAAAAATTTATATAAAACTGTTTTTATATGCATGTCAATTTAATAAATAATATTTCTGCTACAAAACAAACAAAAGATTATAATAAATCATTCAATTCAATAATGAAAGCTGCAAAACAGTCATCAGTAAATAAATAAAAAAATAATATACACCCCAAAAAAGAATAGACAAAAGAAAGTAAGTAAAGTCTCACTTCTATCACTCTTTAAAAGTTTTGGTTTCAGTTTGTGTCAATTTAAAGGTTCAGTCTGAGCTGATCTTCATTTTTCTGTGTTGGTGGAAAAGCTGGCGAGTCAGCCGACCCAATTAATGAGTAGGCAGCGCAAGATTCTTGCACTAACCATCGGCGCAAAACCGGTCTTTGTTATGAGCCGCAGTTTCAGTGTAAACTTAGTAAAGGCGAGCTTCTTTGCCGATGATATGTACAGTATTAGATTTGACTTTTAGCAGACATTTGCGCTGAACACGCAGTGAATGCAACGCATTGAGATTCGGGCGCCTTCTCCAAGAAGTGCGTACTCGATTGATCTCAGCTGGCGGATCATTATTCACCACGTGACGTGTCATGATCGCTCTTATTTTGCGCCTGGTGGGGTTTGCAAACCTGCGTGCTTTAAGTTTTCACTCTTCTGCCGTTTGCATTTCCCGTGGTCCTAAAAGCTCCTTCCCTGTCATCTGACAGCGGAAAGCCTTGAGTGATAGACAGCTAATATGAACCAATATAGCGGCAGGGAAGAGCGATTCAGCACGTTTTTACAAAAAATCAAAAAAGGTCGCACTACAACCATTATCTGCAGTCGCACTAATGCGACCAAATATATTATAAGGTCGCATAGATTAATTTTCGGGCGCATATGCGACCAAAATGGTCGCAATTTCGAGCCCTGCATGATCAGCAATTGCCTGACAGCATAGCAGCGTAATGACATCATCTGATTAATATTCAATTATCCATGCGAGCAAATTAGCAGTAAACGGTTTGTTAAATATGATACGCAATAACTTTCCATATTTGTTGTGAGCTGCAGGCTTTTCATGTGTCAAGAGTATTTATCATGCATTTCAATGCATATCAATGTATTTAGTTCTACATTTAGAAAAGATTCTCTTTATTATAGTAGCCGTTTTTTAATCGCTGTATGGAAAAACTGGATGTTTACAAAAGCCTTTTGATTTTGGTAAAGGTGTCTGCAACTTTTGTGAAGCATAAAATCACTGTAATATTAGCTGTCAAAACATGTTTATGACTGCATATGTATTATTGCTTTTAAAAAAGTCACATATTGTGCATTTCTATTATACACAAATTGTACTACAGCGATCTAAAAAGTTCATATCAATAAGTTTTCTCTTTGCACCACCAGATGGCAGTCTTTGTGCTTTCATTTCGGAGTGCAGATTGCCTAAGTTTTATTAATATATAACTTTATATATAGTTAAAAATAGTTACTATTTTCCCAAGTGTATATAACTACTACTGTAAGAAAATATCAGCATTTGGTACATACTTTCAGTATTTTCTTTGCATGAACTGACCCGATCTAATCCTGTTTATATGAATTGAACCTGCTCCCGATCAGGTTTGAGCTAGCAGAACTGTTGCCATGACAACAAGTCTTGGATCAGCTTTGAAGAACGAAACGATCCTGGATCATGTCAAATCGTCAATATCCAAATCCAGCTAACTGAGTAATCAAGAAAGAAAGGACCCCTGGTGGTGGATTTCAGGAGAGAAGAGAGAACACACCCCCATCACCATCAACGGGACACCAGTGGAGAGAGTCAGCACTTTCAAGTTTCTTAGAGTACACGTCGCTGAGGATTTGACATGGACTGCTCACACAGACGCATGCTGAGGAGGGCACAACAACGCCTCTTCTTCCTCAGGCGTGTCAAGAGGTTTGGAATGAGCCCCCACATCCTCCGCTCGTTCCTGCACTGTGGAGAGCATGCTGTCTGGCTGTATCACCACCTGGTCTAGAAATAGCACCAGCAGCAATCGCAAAGGTCTACATAGGATTGTGCGAACTGCTGGACTCGTAGTAGAGCTTCCCTCCCTCCAGGACATCTACACCAGGTGGTGCATGAGGAAAGCCAAGAGAATTATCAGCGACTCCAGCCACCCAAGCCATACACTTTTCTCTCTGCTACCCTCAGGCAGATGGTTCCGCAGCATACGGTCACGCAGCAGCCGGCTGAAGGAAAGCTTCTTCCCTTAGACTATCAGGCTGATGAACACTTCAATACCCCTCACTGCACACCATCAATATGGTGTATCATTATATAGCATGCACTGCACTTTAACCAATCCATACTTGAAATAAAACTGCCTACAATATAGGGTAATTGAATAACATAAACTGGCCAGAGAGATTGTGTGTATGAATTTGAGTGTATGGGTGTTTCCTAGCACTGGGTAGCGTCTGGAAGGGTAAACACTGTGTAAAACATATGCTGAAATAGTTGGCAGTTCATTCCACTGTGGTAACCCCTGACCAATAAGGGACTAAACCAAAGAAAAACAAATGAATACATTATGGTTAATATTATTATTTTCTTCTAAATAACCATTTGGGTTTATCCTTTCTGTTTGATTGGCTACAAAACGAACCACTATTATCCAATGACTTGCCTAATTAGACTTTTCTAATCAAGCTAAGACTTCATATGTCACTTTCAGCCAAATGTAAGTATCCTGGAAAATAACAAGTAACATATTATGTACTGTCATCATAGCAAAGACAAACAAAAAAATGTCAACAAAATTAATCCAGAATGAGAAGAAAGATGAGATTATGGAAACACATTCCAGCATACAGAGTTCAGGCCATCAAAGTCAAAAAAGGCGACAAAAACACAAATCAGAGAGACTTGTGTAGGAGCGACAGACTGTGGAGAAACAGCGGACAAACTGTGATCTCTGATAAAGACAGATCTGAGGTCAGACGTGACAGAGCCAACAGGTTCAGACAGGAGCGAACAAGGTGAACAAGAGATAACAGAGGACAGAAAATAAACGATCCACTGACTGTGCATGTGTGTAGGTGTGTGTGTCAGAAATTCAGGAGGTTTCTATCCAGCAGAAGCACTGCACACTGTAGCTCTGGCAAAAAAAAAAAAAAAAAAAAAAAAAACATTCTGCAATTTTCAAAATGCATGTTTCTCTACAGAAACAATTCAAAGCTTAGTTTTTAACAGCAGATGGCGCTCTTGGTTAGTTTACAATTGCAGATGGTGCTCTAGGGCTAGTTTATGACAGCAGATGGCGCTCTTGGCTAGTTTATGACAGCAGATGGCGCTCTAGGGCTAGTTTAAGACAGCAGCTGGCGCTCTAGGCTAGTTTATGACAGCAGCTGGCGCTCTAGGCTAGTTTATGACAGCAGATGGCGCTCTAGGCTAGTTTGACAGCAGATGGCGCTCTAGGCTGGTTTATGACAGCAGATGGCGCTCTAGGCTGGTTTATGACAGCAGATGGCGCTCTAGGCTGGTTTATGACAGCAGATGGCGCTCTAGGCTGGTTTATGACAGCAGATGGCGCTCTAGGCTGGTTTATGACAGCAGATGGCGCTCTAGGCTGGTTTATGACAGCAGATGGCGCTCTAGGCTGGTTTATGACAGCAGATGGCGCTCTTGGCTGGTTTATGACAGCAGATGGCGCTCTTGGCTGGTTTATGACAGCAGCTGGCGCTCTTGGCTAGTTTATGACAGCAGAGGGCGCTCTAGGCTAGTTTATGACAGCAGATGGCGCTCTAGGCTAGTTTATGACAGCAGCTGGCGCTCTAGGCTGGTTTAGGACAGCAGATGGCGCTCTTGGCTGGTTTATGACAGCAACTGGCGCTCTTGGCTAGTTTATGACAGCAGATGGCGCTCTAGGCTAGTTTGACAGCAGATGGCGCTCTAGGCTGGTTTATGACAGCAGATGGCGCTCTAGGCTGGTTTATGACAGCAACTGGCGCTCTTGGCTGGTTTATGACAGCAGAGGGCGCTCTAGGCTAGTTTGACAGCAGCTGGCGCTCTAGGCTAGTTTATGACAGCAGCAGTGAACCAGTTATGATCCAGATGAGCTCTGATTTCTAAATTGAAATTCATTGAGACAAGTGTTTACTCATGTGATGAGTTAGTATGCAAAGTAGGACAACTGACTTTACAATTGTGAATGACAGTGTGTTCCATGTGAAAACAAAAGATTTTCTGCATGAAAATTGTGTAAAATGCAGAGAATTGTGTGTAGTGTTTTGAAAAAAGTGTGTTGTAAATCTGCAACTAGAGTGAAAAGCAGGAATTGTGCTTGTAGTTTAGCAGAATTGGTTCAGGGGGTTGGTGTTTCAATTACATGTTGTAGAAATTGTGTCTGTAGTACAAGTAATTGTGTGTAAACAACTAAGAAAAACTGTAACAGCAGATTGCAATCTAGGCCAGCTTTTAACAGCAAAGGCACACCTGGGTAGTTTTAAAGAGTAGACAACGCTCTAGGCTCGTTTTTAACAGTAGATGGTGCTCTAGGCTAGATTTTAACAAAAGCAGATGGTGCTCTGGTCTAGTTGTTAACAGCAGACAGTGTTCTAGGCTAGTTTTTAACAGCAGATGGCGCTCTAGGCTGGGTTTTTTTTTAACAGGCGACATTCTAGCATACTTTTAAAAATGCAGACAATGCTCTAGACTAGTTTTTACAGCAGATAATGCTCTAGCCTGGCATTCAAGGCTAGTTTACGACAGTAGACGGCACTCTAAGCTACTTTTTAACAGCAGACCGTGCTCTAGGCTAGTTAACAACAGTAGATGGTGCTCTAGGCTAGTTTTTAAAAGCAGGCGGCACTGTAGGCCAGTTTTAACAATAGCAGCAAGCGCTCTAGGCTAGTTTTTAACAGCAGACGGTGCTCTAGGCTAGTTTTCGACAGCAGATTATAACCTAAGCTAATTTTTAACAGCAGTTAATTTCCATTAATAATGTCTCATATTTGATCTCAGATTCTGTTAATTTCCTGTTCATTACTGTGAAGTTACTTAGAAAACTTCCCTATTGCATACACACTAAAAACATGCACTTCTGCTGTACTTGTGATTATATCTTGAAAAAGCAAAACATTTTTGCATGCCCTAAAAACATTTAAAACATTTAATTAAGCATTCTTTCAGCAAGAATTCGTCATTATTTGACAGTTAACAAGGTCACAGCAGTCAAGCCTTGTGCAGTCTGTTTCTGTGTGAGACTTGTAGGTAGAAAAAGAAAATAAATGAAATATATACTGTATATATACTGTATGAGCACAACTGCAAACACAGACCTGAGATTCTATGATATTCTAGTAAAGCAACATAATGAAAAGGGTTATTTTAACTGCAACTTTGACATTGATTTTATTTAAGACTTGCATAAACGTTTAATTTATAATAAGCAATTTGAATTCTAGACAGTGCGTTTTGCCTTTAGATTCCTGTCTTTGTACTGTGTTTAATACATCATAAGTCATAACTGGAGCGCAAGGTTTAATAATGCAGTCTAAAAGCCTAACTTTTTTTAACAAAAATAATAATAATAATTACACCGCAAAAAGTGCAAATTTCACACCATTCATTCATATTGTCCCGACAGGAATCGATTAAGTTAACATAGAATAAATGACTGGTCACCTCGGGTACACCTCATGTTATTTATTAAGTGTTAAATGCTAATAATGTGAGTTTTTTTTAGTAATGAATAAAAAAATTCATTTAACTAAATTAAATTTAAAGGGCACCTATGGTAAAAAAAAAAATCTACTTTTCAAGCTGTTTGGACAGATCTGTGTGTTGGTATAGTGTATAGACCGTCATACTGGGGTGATATGAACACACCCAGTCCTTTTTTTTCTATTTAACTACAAAAAAAAGGGTCGGCCAATTGGAGCTGTTTTCAAATCGATCGCACCATTACGTAGGTGTGCGATCCCCCCGCCCACCGAATTGATTGACAGCTGCGTGCATTAACATGTCCCGGTAGTCACGTGTATATGTCAACAAGACCAGACAGACATACACAAAGCAACCGGGAATAAAAGGTCTGTTCTGTTCACTAGGATCAGCAATCATCATCAAATGTGATTAAGAGTGAGTTTCACATGTGTAAAGTGTTTTAAAACAGAGTGTGTAATTAATTACAGCGTTTTACTTCAGCTTTACTTCATCAGCACAGCCGCGTGTCAGAACAATTATAAAAGAAGACGCTTCAATCCCGGTTTGTGGAAGTTAAATCAGGTTTATTTTGTACATTAGCATAACAGATATCCACACAGTACTTGAGGTTAGCCTTAACTAAGCTAAGCACGCTCTGTCTGTCTGCCTGCCTGCCTGCCTGCCTGCGTGTGTGTGTGTGTGCGTGTGTATCTGTGTGTGTGTGTGTGTGCGCGCGTTAACTTTGTAACGATATTGTGTGTGACGCAATGCAACTTCATAAAACTGATTAGTAAAGGTTAGTTCTTACTGTAGTATCTAACAAACGCTATGTGAGACCTTCTTCCTTTAAGTCTGTCTGTTGTCTGACGCAGCTGAGGGACAGTAGGCGGGCAGAACTCGGCTTAAAGGCGCAGTAAGTAAAAAAACCACCCCCTACTGGAAATCAGTATAAAACAGCATCTTGTAAAAGGTATAATGAAAAATCTGATGGGTATTTTGATCTGAAACTTTATATACACATTTTAAAGACGCAAAAGACTTATATTAAATCTGAAAAAAGGGGTAACCTAGGTGCCCTTTAACTTTAAAACTGTGACTCAGTGCAAGCCAACACATACCAGTGATTCAACATCTACATTTAATAATGTCGAAGAGGTTTAATGTGTATTAATTAGATTATAAACCTTACCATTTCATTGGAGTGCACTAAGTGCACTATTCTGTGCTTTCGATTTAAAGCTGTATTTAAATTTGTCATGTTTCGTCTGGTGCAAACAGCGTGTTGTTAGGACACGGGGTTACAATATAACCTGCTCACCAACTGTTTATATTCATTATATTTATATTATTTGCTAATTAATAATCTCATGTGGAACTCTGAATATGTGTCTCATTTCACAGGCTGCTACTGTCCACCGGAGGGGCCGTTTCAGTTGCGGACACACACTTTGAGAACTTTTCTGACAGAATAAATCAAAGGCAACAAGGGGTGCTGAAATATAATTGGCTAAACTGGTATTGGGCAGGTTAAAGAGACCAAAACAAAGACAGACTTTCTGGCACGCAACGCACATTTTCAAAGCAGAATATCTGACTTCAGCATTGTTATTCAGATAAACAAGAATGTTCACTTAGCATGTTTCTTAAATATCTGCAAGCATACTATAGTATTTTTACACTTAAGAAGAGTCAAAAACTTACATACAGCGCCTTTAAGTTAACGTAACCGATTTGTGTCAGGACAACTCTGCATTTTTTACAGTGTTGGAGGTTTTTTTTTTGTGCATCTTCATATGGAGAATTATACGTGTAAAAAACAGTAAGTAATGTTGCAATAAATATAACAACGTACTGGAAAATCGTTACCTACTTTCTAAACCATAAATCAAATAGCCAATTCAGACTGAAAAAAAAATCTTCATTGGATTTACTATTTTACTAAGTGGTTGCAAAAAATTATATGGACTGAATTTAAAACAAACAAATGAAGTTAAACATTACTGAAATATTTTGTGGTTTAAATTCAGCCATATAAAATGTTTGCAACCAGTTACCCTACATAAAATTTAGCAAATTTAATGAATATTTTTTTCCAGTTCAGACAATATTTGGTTTGAAACATAAACAGAAAAACACAAGTGTTCAATAATGTACATTTTTTAAAGAGCGCAGGCAATTTATGCTAAAAAATACAGTGCTACAACTGTTAAGTAACATATTTGTACAGTGAAGGTTTAGCCATGACTTTATCAAGATCTGCACCTGCAAAGCAAATCCTGTAGGAAATACTAGCGTGACCTCTCTGAAACCAGGAGAATCTACACGCACACACACACACACACACACACACACACACACACACACACACACACACACAAATCCCCTCTGCCCTTCACTGGATTGGGGTGAGGAAGAGTCTGGGGGTTTTATGAATTTTCATGACCGTCGAGCGGCACGGCTCATTTGGGGCGCCTGTGATTGACAGACGCAGCGCTAGAGCATATTGAGCTTGATTACGGCCAGGAAAACCTTTCAGCGGATGAATATTCAACGGCACCTGTCGGAACGCCGCTCAAACAATACCTGGACGCTAAAGTTTCCTGCACCGAGCAGGAGATTTTTTTCTCTGAGAGCTGCCGCAGTTCACAACGGAGGAAAGATTTCAAACAAACGCTGGTTTCTGTGGTCTGAGAACGGAGTAAAATACAGTAAGAATATCTAACTTAAATTGCAAACTTAGTCATAAAACTGAATCTACAATGTTGCAAAAAAAAGTAAGGCTGTCTGGGAATAAAGATCTATGAAATAGAAACTGTTTTTGAGCAGCAGACCATGTAAAACACTGAAGACTTGATTATTAAATCAGCTTTAAAAAAAATTATAAAATAAATTAAAACCATAAGAAAACCTTTAAAAACAACATCACTTACAGTAGATCACTTATTACTTCTGAAAGGTCTGAGAACTGACAGAAATATGCAGAAAAGTGAGAAATTATAGAAAGAAATTCATATCCAGCTTAAATTACAGACTGAATTGCAAACAACACACAAAACGTTTGCTGTTTGTTCAAACTATTGATTTAAAATAAGCTGAAACAATTACGTTTTTTGGAATACCTTAATTGTCTTGTGTTCAATACATTTAAATTTGTAAAAACTAATAAGTCAACTAAATTCCTTCATGTTGTCCTAACACAATAAGTCTGAGTGGAACCCAGCATTTTTATTACAGTGGACAGTATAACAAAAAGACTGTCTGAGAATAAATATCTATATTATAATAGTCATGCACCACATATAACATTTTATTGTTTTTAACAGTAAAAATGCTGAGTTTTTTGTGCGTTTCTTATTACTTATTACACTGTAAAGAATGATATGGCATAAAATAAAAAAATAGAAATTTCTTTACTTCAATTTCAGGTTTCAACGAAATAAGTAATTTAAGTTTTACACTGCAAAAAATGCTTTTCTAACTTGTAAATTGTTTCGTCTCATTTTTAGTCCAATAACTACAAATTATTAAATCAAGAAGTATTTCCTAAACAAGCTAAATATAATCGCCTTGTTTTAGGAAACAATGTCCAAATGAAGTCAGTTTTTCTTCAAAACAAGCAAAATAATCTTATGTCCAAAAGAAAAACATTTTAATCACTCCATTTTATTTATTTTGCTTGTTTTAAGAATGAGAAAAAAACCTTTTAATTGAGTTCAGATGACTAAAAGAAAGATTGTTGAAGACTGGATTATTAATTCACAATGACGAAAACAAAAAGTTAATTTAATCAGGTTTCAACTAAATATTTGAAGGTTACAAAGTTAAACTTAAGATTAAACTTAAGATAGTTTGATTCAACAAAACTGAAGACTTATTAATAATTTAGATAGAAAAAAATAACTAAATAGAATAAATTTTCCCAGGTTACAAATTTTAACTTCTTTTCAGTCTGTTTGACTGATGCAAATTAAAAATGACTAGAAAAAAATTATTTGATTCAACTAAATTTAAAAAGGCAACAACATTTTTACAGTGCCCCTTTTAAAAGATTTAATTACCACCATGTTTATTATTATTATATATATTTTTTTTTTTATATCCACATTTTTTTTCAAAATTATTCATTCATTTTCTTTCAACTAAGTACCTTTATTCGTCAGGGGTCGCCATAGCGAAATGAACCGCCAACTTATCCAGCATCTGTTTTACACAGCGGATGCCCTTCCAGCTGCAACCCAGTACAAGGAAACGCCCAGACACTCAAATTCCCACACTCATACACTACGGACAATTTAGCTCACCCAATTTACCTATAGCGCATGTGTTTGGAGCAAGGGGGAAACTGGAGCACCCTGAGGAAACCCACATAAACACAGGGAGAACATGCAAACTCCACACAGAAATGCCAACTGGTCCAAGCCGGGACTTGAACCAGCGACCTTATTGCTGCGAGGCAACAGTGCTAACTACTGAGCCACCATGTCACCTTTTTACAAATTCTGAGAATAAAATCACGTTAAAAAATATTTCATATGACTTTTTTTGGTATTCAAAAACCACATACAATCTGAATTTTGTAAACGCTCTAAGAGTTTAAAAAAATAAATAATTATATACTGTATTTTGGAAGGCCCACAATATTAATAGTGCATGTTAATTATCATGAAAAATTTAATTGGTGGTTAATATCGCTATGTCAGTTGACCAATATTGTGCAGCCCTACAGCATATACACAGTGCACTTCATTCATTCATTCATTCATTCATTCATTATTATTTATTTATTTATTGCCATGTCAGCTACTACGGCTATTTTCATGGCAAGAGCATTTCAGTAATTAACAAACAGCAACAGTAAAAAATAAATAATTGAATATACAGTTTAAATAAGATTTTTATGCTTAATACATGTTAAAAAACCTAATACTTTTTCTGGAGTCACTTTGTTAAAAAATGTCTTTAAGAGAGTTCTCATCATAAAAAGTCTTTCTGGATATACACAGTGTACTGAAAGCTAGACAGACGTAGAGTGACTGTTGATGTGCGTCTCTCTCTGTCTCTCATGCACAACTTCATCTGTGGACTGCGAGTCGTGTAATAGAATCTGTCAGGCATAATGGTGCGTTTTGAGAGCAGGAGAGTTACAGTGATCTGTGCTCTCTTCACAGCGAAACACCACAGTCATACGTGCTCCACATGCGCATTACGCTCATCACAGGCGTCTGAGCGCGGTGTGAAATGAATTTCATGGTCTCGTATTGTCATGTGCGGGCATTCACTGCCAGCACAGAGAGCTCAGACTAACAGCAATGACTGACAGACAGAATTACATTTCACATCACAGACTCTCATGAAACCTGGCGGGAATGTCATATACACCCAAAAATGAGGAGAAAATACATTAGTCTTCTTTTTTTGGGTGACAGGTATTGTTTGTTTCCTCATTTCTATTAAAATTAAACTCTATTATTGGTAAGATGGTAAGTATTTAAGTATAAATAGTACACTACTCACCGGCTACTTTATTCAGTAACCTTGTCCTACTGCTCATTAATGCAAATTTATAATCAGCCAATCACATGGCAGCTACTGAATGCATTTAGGCATGTAGACATGGTCAAGATGATCTACTGCAGCTCAAACCGAGCATCAGAATGGGGAAGAAAGGTGATTTAAGCGACTTTGAACATGGCATGGTTGTTGGTGCCAAATAGCCTGGTCTGAGTATTTCAGAAACTGCTGATCTACTGGGATTTTCACGCACAACCATCTCCAGGGTTTACAGTGAATGGTCTGAAAAAGAGACAACATCTAGTGAGCGGCAGGTCTGTGGGCGCAAATGCCTTGTAGATGCCAGAGGAGAATGGCCAGACTGGTTCCAGCAAATAGAAAGGCAACAGTAACTCAAATAACCACTCGTTACAACCGAGGTCTGCAGAAGAGCATCTCTGAATGCACAACACATCCAACCTTGAGGCAGATGGGCTACAGTAGCAGAAGACCACACCGGGTGCCACAGACCACCACAGTCACCAGACCTCAATCCAATAGGGCACCTTTGGGATGTGGTGGAACAGGAGATTTGCCTCATGGATGAGCAGCCAATAAATAGGCAGCAACTGCATGATGTTATCAAGTCGATATGGAGCAAAATCTCTGAGGAATATTTCCAGTACCTTGCTGAATCTATGCGACAGAGAGTTAAGGCAGTTCTGAAGGCAAAAGGGGGTCCAACCCAGTAGTAGTAAGGTGTACCTAATAAAGTGGCTGGTTGTATAGTGCTGTAAAACAATTAAACGCATCCAAAATAAACAAAGCTGTATCACTTCTAGACTTTTCCACACAAGTACACAGACGGGTATGGTGGACAAGGGCCGATGTCCTGCAGATTTTAGCTCCAACACACCTGCACGGATGTTTCTAGAAAGCCTAGTAGGAGATTGATTAGCTAGCCCAGGTGCGTCGTATTGGGATTGGAACTAAACTTAGCAGGACACCGGCCCTCCAGGACAGAGTATGGGCACCCCTGGTTTAGATGCATGTCACTGATAAGAAGATGATGGATATTTACTGTATGATGACCGAAATGGCCTTAAACACCCAGCAGGCACAAGACGTCAACATGCTGTCAGATTGAAATTGTACCCTAATGTTGCGGAGACGCTGCATTTTGTTTGGAATTAAAAATCGGGTTTACATCAGAACTCAACATCAGCCCAATGTCACTGCCCAACGTCCAACCTAAAATCAACCAAATATCAACGTCTAATGATGTTACAGCTTGACGTTGTGTCGACGTTACCATCAGAGGTTGAATTTTGGTTGCCATACCTGATGAATATGTGTCAGTATTTGACATCAATAAGATGTTTGTTTAAGATGTTGTCTTGACATTGGATTTTGGTCACTTTCTAACAACCTAAAATCAACCAAATATCAACGTTATTTGATGTCATTATTGGACATCAAAATAGTGTTGTCCTTAGACGCTGGCTAGACGCTGAATTTTGGTCACCTGACATCACATCCTAAATCTAACCTTATATTTATGTCTTATGACATTGTGTGCATAGTACAATGACTAAATGCACTACAGAATGTTACGTTTACACACATACACAAATAACATGCAAATGCATCAACTTTTAACAGCATAATACTCACTGTGAGTACTTTTAAAAGGGCAAATTTTTACTCCTACTTTGAGTAATATTTATAACAGGTGCTTTTACTTTACTCGCACTACATTTTTAGGCAAGTAATGATACTTTTACTTAAGTATGCTTTTTCAGTGCTCTTTTCACCACTGCCAAAAACCCACCACCCATATTGTCCACACATCACGTTGTGGTTTAAATCTACTGATTTAATTTAGATGTATGAAGTTTCCGTGTTGTCCTTTAGCAGAAACCGTCATTAAAGTTTTGACATGTTTAGTTTGGCCTAATAAACAGATATATTTAAACGTGCTACTTTCAAGACAGAAAAGATACGAGAAACAGACGAAACACTGCTCATCTCCAGCAGTTTCCATAACAACAACTAAAACACTCCACTCATAAAAAAGTTATATTAAATAAGTAAATAAAACATTACTTGTCGAATAAGCACTAGAGTTTACACGGGCAGTTGATGGGTTTCTTAAAATACTATATTAAGTAGTGGAGTGGCGATATAACATTCAAGTAAAAGATTACCTTGTTTGCCTTTGGTTGTGATTTTATGATGATGGTCCAGCTGTGCGTTGTTTCATCTCAGCGAACTTCCGAGGCCAAAAATACACCACATCGCAACAGTGTGACACGTCTTGTCATAAAACCGACAGTTGTTAATTACATATGACTTTATGTTCATTTTGTGAAGTTAAATATCTTCCAAAAGCACCACAAAACGAGCCGATTCTGTTGGTTCAGTTGACGCGCTCACAGTTCAAACAGACTGAGCCAATGACCGTTTTAGAAATGAACGATTCATCACGAGAACTGATTCAAAAGAATCATTTGTTCATGAGTCGAATTGCACTGATATGCGCGCTGTGGATTTGAATCATTCACAAATTCATCTCAGTAGGCCTATTATTGATTAACTGGTCGGATTAAAGTACTATTCGATTTGTGTTATGACCATTTATTTCACAGTACTGTGCAGATTGCGAGGTGTGCATTTTATTCACTCACAAGAGCTGGTTCATAAGAGTCATTTGTTTAATGAAAGTGACAACACTAAATCAGGTGTACCCAAACTCGGTTCAGAGGGCCGCTGTCCTGCATATTTTGGTTCCAACCCCAATTAGACACAATTGAGAGCTCTTTCTGGGTATACTAGAAACTTCCACACAGATGAGTTGATGAAGTTGGAGCTAAACTATGCAGGACACCAGCCCTCCAGGACCGAGTTTGGGCAGCCCTGCTCTAGATGTTTGTGGTTTGATTATCATGTTGTTGTCATGGTCGGTACAGCATTCAATTCAAAGTCAAACCACAATAATTATTTTGCAATATGTAAATTGAATTCAAACACAGACGGATGGGTGAATCAATGCGCATGCGCTAGAGGTTGCACTGATATTTGGGCAAAAAACTAGAAGAATGCCAATTATTATATAAAATATCCATTCATTTATTAACTTTTAGATTTAGTCCCTTCATTAACCCGGGGTCGCCAGAGCGGAATGAACCACCAACTTATCCAGCACATGTTTTAAGCAGTGGATGCCCTTTCAGCTGCAACCCATCACTGGGAAACACACATACACTCTCATTTACACACATATAGGCTACTCCAGACAATTTAACTTACAATTCACCAATGAGAAAGCCCCACAAAAAAGAGGAAAACATGCAAACTCCACACAGAAATGCCAACTGATCCAGCCGAGGCTCAAACCAGCAAACTTATTGCACCACCGTGATGTCCTTATACAAAATATATTATTATATAAAATAAAAATACATATAACATCACATATAATGTATCCAAAACTTTTTTTCTATACAAGTGCATAATTTAGAGCAGTTAAAAGTGTAAAATAGTGTTAATATTTTATAGCAAGAATTTGGCATGAATAGTCGGTGCTACAGGATATATCGGCAAAATGTTTCTCCAGCTATTGTCATTGAAGTGATAACAGAATGTTCCATATTTATCAGATCTCAAATACATGCACATCCCAAATGTATTATATGAAATATAAAAACAAATATAAGAATACATGATCAGAAATCTGCATGATAATGTAGGTGCTGATGTAACCCCGCCAGTTCTACACCACCCAACAAACTGGGATCGAACTCGACTTTCCACCAAGGAGGCTAAAGACTATGGTCTCTAACATCTGTCGCTAGAGATGCTGACCTTTGCTACATTGAATTAAAAGCAGTCCTAAATTGACAAAAGAAATGTTTTTCCAATGATTTACGTTTTTATCTCAAAATAAACCAACAAATAAACAAATATAGAGGCAAATGCTCAGACTTTTATTGAAGATTATCACAACAATTTGTTTCAGTTGATTAACTTGCACACCTTTAATTATTCACCATAACAATAGCAATGTGCCCTCGCAAAAAAAAAAAAAAAAAAAAAACATTGTAAATTTTGATTTGAAGCTGACTTTAACATTACAAATAATCTGAAACCTGATAATGTAGCTGTTTAATTAAAAGCAATATAAGAAATGTTTTTCAGACAAGGGGTGTCCCTTTAGCACTCCTATATTTGCATTCGCCCCCCTAAAACTTTTGCGATTGCCTCATGAACTGTACGTCACACATTAACCGCCTCAGACCCCTTCAAAACTGATATAAAAACGACCGCAGACTTCCACTCCTCTATTTTTAAACTCGTTTTTTGTTTAGTCAGCAAACCACAGCTGTGCAGAGCGCTAGCACAAGGCATGTTTATTGATAGATTGTTGTAATATCTGCATATTATTATGTATATTTAATTAGGCTCATGTACATTTAAATACAGCTCGATATAATCAGCCAATCTCCGGGTCTGCTGGGGTCACTATTAGCATAATTGAATTGGGATTAAAATAATATACTTGTTTAAGTATTTTTAAATGGATAGTTCACCCAAAAATGAAAATTGTCATCGTTTACTCAACCTTTACTTGTTCCAAACCGGTTTGTGTTTTTTTATTATGTTGAACACAAAAGAAGATATTTCGAAGAAAGCTGGACACCTGTAACCATTGACTTCTACAGTTTTAGTTTTTTTTTTCTTCTGTGGAAGTCAATAGTTAAAAGTCAACAGTTATAGAAGTCAATAGATGTTTAGTGTATATAGCTAATGAATCAAAGAAACATTGACTTTCGTCGTTTCTTTGCCTACTTTTAAAATTTGGATTGGGTGGGTAATAGTACACTTCTCCCAATAAGAAAGCAAATGCTCAGACTTTGATTGAAGATTCCGAAAACAAAGCATTTTTTCAGTTGATTAACTAGCAAAATTTTAAGTATTCACCTTATGAATAACAATGTAAGCAAGCAAAATAAACACTGTAAAATTTGATTTGAAGCTGACTTTAACATTACATAATAATCCTTAATGTGATATGCTTAATTAAAAACAGTATGAGGTTTTTTTTCGAATGATAAAGCTTTTTATTACAAAAGAAACCAACAAATAAACAAACAAACAAAAAAAAATTGCCCAAAGTTGACTTGTTCCCTCTCTCTCTTTCACTAAAGTGAAGCTTTACTTTATGAAATGCAGCCATTTAAAGTGAATCGCCCGGTGCTGCAGGACAGGGGTGGACTGGCCATCTGGCAATTCTGGCAAATGCCAGAAGGGCTGGACCTTTTTTTTTAAATGTGGGCCGTTAAGCTATTTTTTTTATTATTTTGTATACGTATTGTTTTTACATGCAGGCAGCTTTTATCTCTTGCAAGATTTAAATATTTTGATGATGATGATGATAGTAATAATAATATAAATGTTAAGCATTTCAAGATGATCCGACCCAATCAAAGGTTACATGGGCGTAATCAAAATCTGGCAAGAATGTCAAACAAACAGTAAGTGCAACACAAGCTAATTGTCAGAGATGGATCGTAAAAAAGGAAAGGCGGTGCCAAATAGCTCAGAGAAAGCAAAAAATTGCTCTAAAATCAGACACTGCCAAATGCACACAATTAACTGTAATAGTCTAGAAAGGGGGCAGGAAGTGGGTAGCACTGTCGCCTCACAGCAAGAAGATTGATGGTTCGAGCCTCGGCTGGGTCAGTTGGTGTTTCTGTGTGGAGTTTGCATGTTCACGTGGGTTTCCCCCCGGTTTCCCTCACAAGTCTATACACATGCACTTCAGGTGAATTGGGTAGGCCTAATTGTCCGTAGTGCATGTATGTGAATGTTTCCCAGTGATGAGTTGCTGCTTGGAGGGCATCCGCTGTGTAAAACATATACTGGATATGTTGGCGGTTCATTCCGCTGTGGCAATCCCATGTTAATAAAGGGACTATGCCGATGATTGCTTGTATAAATTTGTTATAAATGGGTTGTTTTTGTTTCAGTCGCATCCATTAAATGTTTAAATAGCTATTACATATGGTACTGCTTATATTATTTCACCATCTGTACACCAATATAAGTGGTGAAAGTGCATGTCCATGGATGGGGCTGTGTCAGAGTGGTAATGTGGGCTGATGTGGCTACACTGCCAGGGCTGATTGTTAGTCCCAGTCCGCCCCTGCTGCAGGATATATCGGCAGGACGTTCCTCCAGCTAATGTCATCGCAGTGATAACGGAGAGCTCCACATCCAGATCTCATATCCCCTATTTTCACATCACAGTGTTTACATGTCCTATTTATTATATGGAATATAAAAACAAATTTAAAAGTTTGCGTGAACTGGAAGTTACATTTATTTCAGTATGTTAATGTACTTCCAACTGAAACTAAATATTGAGTAGGGGGCAGGGCATTCTTTTGCACATCATTTCCTATAAATCTCAATCTAATAGTTTTTTTTTTTTTTTTTTTTTGAATGCTTGAAAAACATTAACAACAAATGAATCAATCATCAATCAAATAACAACAATGCAGGGGGTTTCAGCCATTTAGTCCAATATAAGTGCCAGGTTCTTCATCAAAGTCCTTGTTCGTATTGCTATTAAGTTTGTTGATCCCTCAATTCACTCAAAATACATTTTCATTTCAATTTTAAATTTAGGAAAAAAAGGTTTACACTTACAAAACTTGCTCTTGTAAATATGAAATTTGGCCAACAAAAAAATTAGGTTTATTAAATAAGTATTGTTTTCTTTTCACATTCATGGAAACCAAAGATAACACTCAAGATAATAGTGAGAGGGTAATGATGTTGACACAAACTACTTCTCCAAACAACAAAGCAAATGGTCAGACTGTCATTGAAGATGACCAAAACAAACCCGTTTTTCAGTTGATTCGCCTAATGAATAACAATGTGAGCAAGCAAAATAAACATTGTAAAATTTGATTTGAAGCTGACTTTAACATTACATGATGATCCTCAACTCGATATGCTTAATTAAAAACAGTATAAGAAATGAATATAATATTATAGCCTAATATAATATAGCCTAATATAATATAATATAATATAATATAATAGTATAAGATTTTTTTTTCAAATGATAAAGCTTTTTTATTACAAAAAAAACAACAACAAATAAACAACAATAGCCCAAAGTTGACGTGTTCCCTCTTTCTCTCTTTCACTAAAGTGAAACTTTACTTTAAAAGCCACATGAAACGTAACCATTTTTCAAAGCGAATCGCCGGTGCTGCAGGATATATCGGCAGGACGTTCCTCCAGTTAATGTCATGGAAGTGATAACGGAGCTCCATAACGAAGAGTGCGGCGTTTAATGAATGGTGCCCTCTGCACGGGCGCGGGCCGCTCGAGCCCTTGATCACCGCGTGCGCGCTTTTTCTCCCAGCGGGCGTCATGGCAACCTGCCGATGAATAAAGGTGCCCTCTCTGATGGAGAGAGAGAGACAGAGGTGATGTCGTTATTGTTTTCAGTGTGAGACCATCATTTGAAATCATTAGTGACGGGGGTCAGCGCTGACAGACCCCGTGCTCGGTTCACCTTGAGCGGGAGAGAGCGAGAGGGACCCTGGTGACCAGCAAGGGCGGGCGGTGGTGGGAAATGGATTTTTTACCGCCTCGATATCTCGCGCGCGCTCCCATCTCTCTTTCGGTATTCCGCTCAGTGGGCGCCCGGGGGGCTGTAACCCTGAGATTCAGCGTTACGAGCTCCAAAGTCACCATTAATATAAAGCACTGGGGCGTATCCTCACCCCGACACTCCGCCAGCCTCTGGGGTTTCCTCTGGGGGGGGGCAGAAAAAGCGAGCTTTGCTGAAATCTCTCAGAAAAACTTTTAAAAAGTGACCTTTGCTCAAAGTCATGCTGTCAGTGCTGGATCTCAAGTGTGTTGATGTGGCGCAGCTTGAAAAGACGTGTCTCGTTCTTTGTTTTTTCTTTCGGAAACTTTTGATGCGCGTCGGCGGTTGGTTGTCAGACTGCTAATGTTTTGTCGCCACGTTTCCAGTTCACTGCATACATCCACGGGGTTTACTGTGAGAAAACAAACATTAAACACACTTTTTTTTGCATTAATGAAGCATTAGGTAACTCTGCATAAACTGTAAAAGGCTCTTTAAAGGGATAGTTCACACAACAATCACAATTTGCTCAGTTTAATTTCGCCCTCAAGTGGTTTTAAACCTTTAATAAATTGTTCTGTTAAACACAAAATAAGTATAGAAAGCTGAAAACCTGCATGAAAAGCAAATACTATGGAAGTCAATGGCTACAGGCTCCCAACATTTTTCCAAATGTCTTCTTTTGTGCTCAACAGAAGAAACTCAGAGGGTTTCAAACAAGTAAAGGGTGAGTAAATGATGACAGCATTAAATTTCGGGGGGAACTTTCATTTTAACTGCATACAAAATGGCATTTAAACACCATATTCCTTTTGTTTAGATTTCTTGATAGTGATTGGTTGGTTATTTGCTTAATGATACTAAACTGTACTTTATATTTTAATGATATTTAAATGATATATTTAAATATATTGATGTGGATTTATATTGATATTTATATTGACAAATTAGTTTAGCAGCAATAGCACACAACAAACAACTAGTTTATTTTTTATATTCCGGTGGCTCTATCTATCTATCTATCTATCTATCTATCTATCTATCTATCTATCTATCTATCTATCTATCTATCTATCTGTCTGTCTGTCTGTCTGTCTGTCTGTCTGTCTGTCTGTCTGTCTGTCTGTCTGTCTGTCTGTCCGTCCGTCCGTCCGTCCGTCCGTCCGTCGACTGTGTTTGTAGTAGCACTCATGCAGTTTTAATCATATTTCTGCTCTGATTAAATGCACTAAAGTTTACAACAGGGGCACCTCCAGGATTTCATTCCAAGGTAAGCAGCACAGATCCAGGCGCCACTGGTTTACAATCTAATACATATCCTTATCTCATTATCTACGACAAACTTTGCAGTTTTATTGCCATCCATCTTATGACAAATGCCTAAGTTAAGATAAAGTGTTCTGAAACTTAGTTTTGTTTCTATCTCTATTCTGATTACATACACCAAACTTTTTATCAAGGCTGATTAAAAGGAAAAATCCAAACCCTTTCATTAAAAACCTTAAAATCTAAAAAAAATTAAAAAAAAAAAAATGTTTTAAAAATTAACGAAATTGGCTTAGTGCTCAGTCTTCTGTTATGGAAATCTATATATAAAAAAGACATTTTTATTCACACTTTCTAAAACAGTCTTGCCGCCTATCCAAGTTTTAACAATACCTTATTAATAAAGTCATCTGGAATGGCAAAGAAAGCGTTCTTGCAGGACTCCCAGAGTTCATCAAGATTCTTTAGATTCATCTTCAGGGCGTCCTCCTTCATCTTACCCTTGGCATCCTCAATAATGTTCATATCTGGTGACTAGGCTGGCCAATCTTGGAGCACCTTGACCATCTTTGCTTTTAGGAGCTTTGATATGGAGGCTGAAGTATGAGCAGGAGCGCTATCCTGCTGAAGAATTTGCCCTCTCCTGTGGTTTGTAATGTAATGGGCAGCACAAATGTCTTGATAACTCAGGCTGTTGATGTTGTCATCCTCTCAGCAGATCTCTCGCACACCCTTAAACTGAATGTAACCCTAAACCATGATTTTTCCTTCACCAAACTTGACTGATTTCAGTGAGAATCTTGGGTCCATGCGGGTTCCATTAGGTCTTTGGAAGCATTTGGGATGAATGGGATGCTCAACAGATGATTCATGGAAAAAATCTGCCACTTTTCCAAATGACTAACTAGTTGAAGATTAATAATCAAGTGATAATTTGTTGCTCTTACAACTGATCGACAACATGACTTCTGTCAGGTAGTGTAGATAATGCCTAATTTGCATATTCACCCAAAATGTCAGATTTAATATTAATTATTAATTATTATTATTATAATATTAATAATTAAATAAAATTAAAATAATATTAAAATGATAGTAAAAAGTATATATATATATATATATATATATATATATATATATATATATATATATATATATATATATATATATATATATAAAGTTGTTTATGAAATGTTTATACAAGTATTAGTAAAGTATTATAAAAAATTTATTAGTACACTGTAAAAAATACACAAATCTCCTTCATGTTGTCCCAAAACAAAACAGTTAAGTTTACTTTTGATCTTTTTTTTGTTCACAAAATTTTAGTGGATTGAACATAAAACAATTAAGTTGTTCCCCCAAAAGCTAAAGAATTGTGTTGCTTCAACTCATTTTAAATAAGTAGTTTAAACAAGAAGCAAACTTTTTTTTTAATAAGCACCAACGCAGTTATATCTATAAGCACCTCTAAATTTCCTGTCATGTTTTGCTTTAGGAAGCGTATTCAATCCAACTAAACTGGCAAAATATTGTAGAAAGAATCAACGATTTACTTTGAAAAGCTCCACACGTCCTTCAATCTGCAATGCTTTTGTTGTGACCCAAAGATGTTTTGGTCAGCGCCGTCCTCCGTGTCATGAACCGCAGCACCTCTCATCATCTGCGTGAGAGTTTTATAACCTTGAGACACAAAGGAAAGCCTCAGACGGCTGCAGGAGGATTTTCACCTTTAGCCGAGAGGAAAAAGTCAGAAAACAAGCGGTACCAATACAGGACCTTGATGCACACACAAATCTCACAGCGGATTTCACAGCAGCCGGCAACAAAAATGAAGCGATTGAGTGAAAGTAAAGGGAAGAAATATGTCAGGACATAATAGTTTAGTACTAAAGTCACAAAATAATCAAGCTGGACTGTGATTTATGCTGTTAAAGTTACCAGATGCTGTTTGTTTAAATTTTTTTTCTTTTAACGATTTGATTACTGTAAAATGTAATTTTGCAAATGAAAATTCATGTTGATATTTAACTTGTGGCTTTCCCCCTTTATACAAAGTCTGATGCATGTGTTTTTAATATTATTGAGATATCATTGGAGTTCTAATTAGCAGTTTGAATCTCTTATTATTAATCTTATATTTATATATTTTATTATTATTTTAGTTAAACATTTTAGCTACATTATGATCATTATGAACATCATATTATTGTCTGTTTTAGTTTAACTAAATGAAAATAACTATTTTCTAGTGTAGGGTTATTTTAGTGACAATGGGTTTATGCTGTTATTTTCTCAAGAGTTTATTAAATTTATTAGGCATATGTTTGAGTAAGATATTCATATTTCTTTCAATATAAATTGGTTGTAAGTAGGTCCAAATTTCAATATATATATATATATATATATATATATATATATATATATATATATATATATATATATATATATATATATACAGGTACGGCATTAGTTTTTTTTCCAGGAACTAAGAAATGATTAGAGTATAACAAATTTTCCTAGTTATTCCAACCCATATTCCAATTCATAAGTGCTATGCATTAATATTAATATTATAGTATTAAGAGTATTAGTATTAATATGTTGATATAAACCACTTTATCTCAACCATATTCCTGGAGGACCACCAGCTCTGCACATTTTCCATGTCTCCTTGATTCCTTAATGAAACATGCCTGATTCAGACCATCAGCTCATTAGCAGAGAATAAAAGATCTGTAATGGGTGTGACAGACAACGAGACATCCAAAACATGCAGTGTTGGTGGTCCTTCAGGAATGTGGTTGAGAATCACTGATATAAACGATACAAAAATGAAAAATGTGTTTTATTTTTGTATCATTTATATCAACTAGTATTAATACTAATACTCTTAATGCTAAAAAATAATATTAGTATTGTATAGTATTAATTTATTTATGAATTCATTTTAGTTTCAACATTTATGCGGCATTGCCAATGCATGTTGGACTCCGTCAGGGTTGCCTTTTGTCATTGGTTCTGTTTAATTTTTATGGACATAATTTCTATGTGCAGCCTTGATCCAAAGGGGGTCCATTTAAGGGAGCACAGGATTTCATCTGTTATTTGTAGACAGTGTTGTTCTGTTGGTTTAATCACACATGGACCTTCAGTATGCACTGGGGTTGTTTGCTGCAGAGTGTGATGCGGCTGGGATGAGAATCAGCACCTTCAAGTCTGAAGCCATGGTGCTTCACCGGAAAAAAGGTGGTTTGCCATCTCCAGCTTGGAGGAAAGTCCTTACCTCAGGTGGAGGAGTCTAAGTATCTTGGGGTTTTGTTCACAAGTGAGAGAAGGATGAAACGTGAGAGTAATAGGTGGATTAGTGCAGTGGCAGCAATAATGTGGTCAATGTATCAGTTCGTTATGGTGAAGAAGGAGCTGAGCTGAAAGGCAAAGCTCTCGATTTACTGGTCAATCCAAATTCCTACTCCCACCTATGGTCATGATTCCCACCCTTATAGATAGGGTGAGAAGCTCTGTCACCCGGGAGGAGCTCGGAGTAGAGCCGATGCTCCACCATATCAAGAGAAGTAAGCTGAGGTGGCTCGGGCATCTGTTTTGGATGCCTTTCGGATGCCTACCAAGGGAGATGTTTCAGGCATGTCCCACGAGGAGGAGGCCTCGGGGAAGACCCAGGACACACTGGAGTGACTGTGTGTCTCGGATAGTCAGGGAACGCCTCGAGATCCCCTTGGAGGAGCTGGAGGAAGTGTCTGAGGAGAGCGACACTTCCTTTGCCCAGACACACATGCTTCCTCATGTAAACTGAATACATTCACATCACCTGAGGATTGTCAGAGACTGATTGCACAACTATGTAAGCCACACACTCACCCTTTCAGTTTGCAGAGTCTTGTTTATCAGTTGATGACACTACAACGCGTTTTCCTTGTCTTGTTTACTCGTGTTTAGACCAAGCCTTGTATTCCTGTTCTTCCTGCCTGCCGCCTGCCTTTTGACCTATCGCCTGTTTACTGATTACTATTCTGGACTGTCCACACATACCCGTTTGCACCTGTTTTGACCATTGCTTGCCTGACAACGAATAAACCTGCATATTGGATTTTACCCCAGTTGTTTGTGTCACTCCCCAGCATTACAAAATGAATGAATATTTATGACCATGCCACACTCTAAAAAATGTTGGGTTGTTGTAATAAATGAACAAACCAAATATTTAGGTAATTTCCAATTATAAATTATTTAACCCAATGGCTGTTTCTCCATAGTTGACCCAACATTATGTTACAACATTCCTGGATTTTTTAGAGTGCAGTCATACCTGAAGTAGAACACGTTCTCATTTAACAGTTTGGACCAATTATTCCATTCACACACACACACACACACACACACACACACACACACACGCAAATGCTAATTATTGCCTAAAAGCACCATATGTACAATTGTTGTACCAAAATATCTAAAAATCACTAGAACAGTGTTATATATTTTGCTAACTTATATACTTGCACTATCATAAATGTTTGGAATAATGTTCAAATAGATTACTATAGGAATCCTGTAGGCTGTAATGAAGACTACAGCTGCCATGATTCCACACTCAATCACATCCTTATCAAACTATGTCTTTGTTTGTTGTGAATATGCGCCCTCTAGTGGCCAAAATGACATACTCTGCCTTTAATCCTCCTTTTAAAAAGTGCACAGTAAATGTAGAGCTCCATTGTTTTAGAGTGAGATGAAGGCTCTTCTGAAAGCGCAGCAGGACTGAAGGTCATGTAAAGGCAGAGCAGGACAGAAGAGGAGTCCATCGGGAGACTGATCTGAACCCTCGCTCTTCACCAGCGCACAGCCATCCCTGAGGAAAAGACGACACAAAACACTGAAAACACTGCTCTCAAAGCCTTTCAAACAGCCTTTCTTCTGCTAATAAAAGATCACAATACAAATACATGCTGCTGGATGGTCTCCGCTGGCAAAGAATGACTTGAAGAGAATAGTTAGCAGGATATTGCCAACAAACCCTGGAAATATTTTTGAGGTTTTGACATTCTCTTCAGTTGAATTGAGATGGGTCTGGGTGCAGACTTGATGCAGCTGCAAGCTGAGCTGCATGCTATGCTTTTTAATGGGCACACCTAACTGTACCCCATTGTGTTTGACATTGCAAGTCTGAGATATGCAGCATCAGCTTGCAAATCCAAGTCTGCACCCAGATACTATTAGTAATAATGGGTGTTTTTGTCTATTTTTTTATATTTAGTAAATATAGTTTCTACACAGTTTCTACATAATTCTATTTTAAAATAAAAAATTGCAATCTATTACAACTCAATTATTTTTTAAAAAGGCATCAAAAGTAAATCATCTTTAAAGTAGAGTTTTTGAAAACGTTCGAGGTTACTAAAGTAACCCTTCGTTCCCCGAGGAGGGGAACGGAAGCACTATAAGTGGATTTGATTGTAAAATCCACGCATTGGGAGGTTCGGTTCAGAAGCTACTCGTCTGAAAGAGTATTGAACGGGCCAATTAAGAATGAATTGGCAGCGCAAGCCTGCGCAGGTGAGCGGCATAAGCAATCAACTGAGTATATAAGCTCACCTGGCGCCAGCAGACGCTATCCTTTTTAAGCTGAAGAGACTTTTAACAGCTAAGGGACAGTCATTATGGCGACGGAGTATAGTGCTTCCGTTCCCCTCCTCGGGGAACGAAGGGTTACTTTAGTAACCTCGAACGTTCCCCTTCGGGGGGAACTCCAGCACTATAAGTGGATTTGATTGTAAAATCCACGCATTGGGAGCCCATTGAAAGCGCCATAATGACTGCACCTTACCAACACCCACCATGAGAGAGCGGTCAGGCAAGCGTGACGCACCCAGATCACGAGAGGCGTGGTCCTCCAACGTGCCCTTGGCCCTAACTTATCCTACTTCAAAAGAAGTTTTACGGAATAGGTATCTTTTTTGGGAGTCGCTAGCGTCTAGATAATTCTAGGAATACACGACAGTACGTTGGGAAGCGTGCCATCCCAGTAGGGAGGACGCTGCGGAGACCATCCGCACCCAATAGGGGGAAACAAATGGAATTACATATGGACTAACCCTGAAAAGGGGGAGTGCGCATAAGAAGGTGGTTAGCAGATAGGGAAAGCACGGGTCCGCCCAGGGGGGGAACTTAACCGTGGCGGAAAAGCATATGGGGATCACCAGCGGGGATCGGCCATAGCAGGCACCTATACCCAAAACGCGGGCTGACCAGCGGGCAGACCTACTACGTAATGGGCCAGCAAGTGACTCCTCCGCTGAGTCAGTGCTGGGGGCCTCGAAGGAATCTGCAGGGCTCACCGAATGGGGAACTTTACTGACAGACAGGAGGGTGCACATCTCTCCGTGTTAGGGAAAAAAGGCACCGCAAGCGTGTACAACACCTACCGAGTTGTTTCCTCAATCACCAAAGGTACCTAACACCCTTGAGGAAACCGGCTCCACTCGCAGATTATAAAATCTTGCAAATGTGTTGGGTGTCGCCCAGCCCGCAGCTCTACAAATGTCTGCTAAAGAGGCGCCACGCGCACACGCCCAAGAGGATGCAACGCTCCGAGTGGAGTGCGCATGCACTCCTGGGGGGCGCGGCTGGCCTCTGCTCAAATAAGCACAAGAAATGGCCTCCACAATCCAGTGGGATAAACGTTGTTTAGACACGGCACTTCCCTGCTGCCGTCCGCCATAACAGACAAAGAGCTGCTCAGAAGATCTAAAGTTCTGAGTACGGTCCACATAAATGCGCAGAGCGCGAACTGGACAAAGTAATGACAGGGCTGGGTCTGCCTCCTCCGGGGGCAGCGCTTGCAGGGTTACTACCTGATCTCTAAAAGGAGTGGTAGGAACTTTGGGCACATAACCCGGGCGGGGTCTCAGAATAACGTGAGAAAATCCCGGCCCGAATTCCAGGCACGAGTCACTGACCAAAAATGCCTCCAGGTCCCCGACCCTCTTAATGGAGGCCAACGCGACCAGCAGAGCTGTCTTCAGGGACAGAAATCTTAAAGATACTGTATCGAGTGGCTCGAAGGGATCAAATCGCAGGCTCGTAAGAACGAGGGCGAGATCCCAAGAGGGCGTGAGAGGGGGGCGAGTTGGATTAATTCGCCTAGCGCCTCTGAGGAACCGGATGATGAGGTTATGCTTTCCCACGGTGCCGCCAGCCACCGCGTCATGGTGAGCGGAGATGGCAGCAACGTAAACCTTGAGAGTGGAGGGCGACAGCCTGCTGTCCAGCTTCTCTTGAAGGAAAGAGAGCACAACACTGATCTGGCAAGATCGGGGGTCTTCTCTGCGAGAGACACACCACTCAGTGAATAGACTCCACTTCAGGGCGTAGGCGCGCCTCGTGGAGGGGGCTCTAGCCTGAGTGATGGTATCAACCACCGCGGGCGGCAGGTTACCTAAGTCTTCCTCGCGTCTATGGACCACACGTGGAGGTTCCAGAGATCGGGACGAGGGTGCCAGACGGTGCCTTGTCCCTGAGAAAGTAGGTCCTCTCTCAAAGGGATCTGCCAAGGGAGGGCCGTCGCGAGGAGGGAGAGCTCTGATATCCAGGTTCGGTTGGGCCAGAGGGGCGCAACTAACAAAACCTGCTCCTCGTCCTCCCTGACCTTGCACATTAACTGCGCGATCAGGCTCACTGGGGGAAACGCATACTTGCGTATGCCCCGAGGCCAGCTGTGTGCCAGTGCATCCGTGCCGAGAGAGCCCTCGGTCAGGGAATAAAACAACTGGCAATGAGCGTTCTCGGGGGAAGCAAACAGATCGATCTGGGCCTCCCCGAATCGCGCCCATATCAGCTGGACAGACTCGGGGTGGAGTCTCCATTCTCCAGAGTGAATCTGCTGCCGTGAGAGCACATCGGCTGCACGGTTGAGCATACCTGGGATGTGAATGGCGCGCAGCGACTTCAGCCGCGGGTGACTCCAGAGGAGCAGACGGCGGGCGAGCTGAGACATGCGGCGAGAGCGCATACCCCCCATGCGGTTGATATACGCCGCCGCCGCCGTACTGTCCGTCCTGACCAGCACGTGTTGCTGCCCCAGCACCGGAGAAAAACGGCGGAGAGCAAGGAACACTGCCAACAGCTCTAGGCGATTGATGTGCCAATGCAGCTGGGCACCTACCCACAGGCCCGCAGCTGCATGCCCGCGACACACGGCTCCCCAGCCTGTGCTGGAAGCATCTGTCGAAACAACAACATGACTGGACGCCTGTCCCAGAGGCACACCGGCCTGCAGGAACGAGGGGTCGTTCCAGGGGCTGAGGGTGCGGCGACACAGCGCAGTAACAGAGACTCGGTGTGTGCCCGCATGCCATGCGCGTCTCGGAACTCGATCTTGAAGCCAGTGCTGAAGTGGTCTCATATGGAGCAATCCGAGCGGCGTGACGGCCGCAGCGGAAGCCATATGCCCCAGGAGCCTCTGAAAATATTTCAGTGGGACCACTAACTTGCTGTCGAGCTCCCTCAGACAGTTCAGCAGCAGGCGAGCGCGCTCTCCGGAGAGGCGCGCTACCATGGTGACCGAGTCCAGCTCCATCCCGAGAAAAGAGATCCTCTGCACCGGGGCGAGTTTGCTCTTTTCCCAGTTGACCTGCAACCCCAATAGGCGGAGATGCCGGAGCACCTCGTCTCTGTGCGCAGTCAATTGCTCCCGAGAGTGGGCTAAAATCAGCCAGTCGTCGAGATAATTGAGTACGCGGATGCCCGCAAGCCGCAGAGGCGCTAGGGCACCTTCCGCGAGTTTGGTGAAGACCCGCGGAGACAGAGAGAGCCCGAAGGGGAGGACCTTGTACTGCCATGCTCGACCTTCGAACGCAAACCGCAGAAACTGACGGTGGCGTGGAAGAATGGAGACATGAAAATACGCGTCCTTCAGGTCTATGGCTGCAAACCAATCCTGAGGACGAACGCATCGGAGGATGCGCCTCTGCGTAAGCATTCTGAACGGCAGCTTGTGAAGGCAGCGATTCAAAACGCGCAGATCTAGGATTGGCCGTGACCCACCGCTCTTTTTGGGTACGATGAAGTACGGGCTGTAAAACCCGCTCTCCATCTCGGCTGGAGGCACCGGCTCGATTGCACCCTTCGCCAGGAGGGCAGCAATCTCCTCTCGCAAGACAGGGGCGGACAGGGGATTGACCCTGGTGAAATACACGCCCGTAAACCTGGGAGGCCGTTTGGAGAACTGTAGTTCGTAGCCGAGTCTGATCGTGCGTATGAGCCACCGCGAGGGGCTGGCCCGCGCTAACCAAGCAGGCAGAGCCCTCGCTAATGACGTCATCGCAACAATCGTTGACGTACCCGCGGAGGGGCAGCGAGGAGCGGGTGTGCTGATCCGGGGAGCGCGAGGGTCCCACAGAAGAGCTGGAGGAGAGCGTTTCGCTCTGGCTCCGCACCCTGACTCCTGAGAGGGGGCTTGGGGGCTGGGAGAAGGGAGACCGTCCCCCCAGCGCCCGAGAGCCGCTGGCGGAGCATGCAAGCCCTGCGAGCTGAGAGGCAGCGCGTCCCAGACTGGCGGGGCTTGAGCTGTCACATCCGGGGAAGGGAAAAAATGCTCTTTGATCGAAACTTTGGTGGCACTTAAAAGTACCGTTGGATTTTGGGCCCCGCCCTCCAGCGGGGAAAGAGCAAGTCTCCTCTTCTCCGGATGGCCTGTCTCAGGGACGCTTCGCGGTCCGTTTACCGGACTTAGCGGCGCCCTGGGCAGGAGGGGCTACCGGCTTTCGGCGTGCTCGACGCGCTCGCTTCGCCGGAGGCGGAGGCGGGGGCGGGGCATCGGCCGTTGGCGGGCGCCCTCGGCGAGGAACAGCGGAGGTGGATGGCTCGGCCGGGGATGGAGCGGGCTTACGGCCCCGCCGATAGATGACTCTGCCCATCGCATCCGACTGCTCGCTCACCGCCTTGAACTCCTGGGTGAATTCACCGACGGTGTCGCCGAACAGGCCAGCCTGGGATATGGGCGCGTCAAGAAAGCGAACTTTGTCGACATCGCGCATATCTGCCAGGTTTAGCCAGAGGTGGCGTTCCTGGACCACAAGTGTGGACATCGTCCTCCCCAGTGCGCAGGCGGCGGACTTAGTGGTCCGGAGAGCATAGTCGGTCGCCGTACGCAGCTCGTGTAACAAGCCTGGGTTAGACCCACCCTCGTGCAGCTCAGCCAGCGCCTGCGCTTGGTAGCGCTGGTAGGTGGCCATCGCATGCAAGGCGGAAGCTGCCTGGCCCGCAGCCTTGTAAGCTCTAGCTCCGAGGGAGGCAGAAAACTTACAGGCTTTGGACGGGAGACGGGGCGGACCACGCAAAGCGGGGGCGCCACGCGGACAAAGATTGACCGCAATGGCGCGCTCCACCTGCGGGATCGCCTCATACCCCCTGGCAGCTCCACCATCCAGGGTGGTGAGGGCGGAGGCGGACGCAGCGCGGGCAGAGAAAGGTGCCCTCCAGGACTGCGTAAGCCTACTGTGCACTTCCGGGAAGAAGGGGACGAGAGGCTTCGAAGGCTTCGCCTTCTGATCCTCTACGTAACACCCATCTAGTCGGTCCGGCCGCGGGGCTGGGGGATAAACCATCTCCAACCCGACGGCCGAAGCAGCCCGAGAAAGCACGGCCAACATGTCCGCTTCAGGATCCGTTTTGACGGCGCTCGCTTGCCCAGAGGGGGCGAGCGGGTCCGGATCATCGTCGGACAATGAAAGCCCGCCCTCCGATGCCGCGGAGGACATCTGATCTCCGGTGTCAGCGAGCGTGAGAGCTACCATCTGATTAGACGGATCACTCTCAGTACCCGAAGCTTGGATGGAGCGCTTGGAGGAGCGAGAGGTCCGCGAGCCCGTGGGCGGCGGATTGTCTTTCGCTGAAGCCCTCAGATCTGCCCGAGCGCCCGCTGCAGAACAGGAGGCAACTGGGGTGGCTCGCTCTCTTACGAAAGCTAACCGCGATCTCAACTGCGCAACGGTCATGGCATCGCAGTGACGACATGAACCGCCCCCGAGCACCACATTAACATGCTGGACCCCCAAACATGTAATGCAGTGATCGTGTCCATCATCCGGAGCCAGGAAACCCCCGCAACCAGAAACGCACAGTCGGAGCGCCATCCTGAAAAGGACGTGCTGCACGACTGTGTTGCTCTTTTAGGATTTGCAACAATACGCACCGCTCTTGGAGGACCGGACCCAAAGGGACGCCAGGCAAGGGAGATACCCAGCTCGACCGTCTGCCGCTGCGTGGACTCGCTCTGGACCGGGATGAAAATCGTTCTCTCGAATGGCTGTAGATCAGCAGGAGGAACCCTCATAAGCTCGATCAGAAAAGGCTCTGAAGCGAAAAGGATAGCGTCTGCTGGCGCCAGGTGAGCTTATATACTCAGTTGATTGCTTATGCCGCTCACCTGCGCAGGCTTGCGCTGCCAATTCATTCTTAATTGGCCCGTTCAATACTCTTTCAGACGAGTAGCTTCTGAACCGAACCTCCCAATGCGTGGATTTTACAATCAAATCCACTTATAGTGCTGGAGTTCCCCCCGAAGGGGAACAAATAATCACTGTGTGCAAGTCCTACAGAAACTTTAAATTAAACAGAATAATAAACACGAAAACACAGCTGCTATCCTGACGAAGACTGTGTATAGATTAAAACATTGTTCTATTGTTCCTGTTACTATTACTCTCCAAAAAATGTTTTAATATTGGGTCATGAATGGCCAAACAATTAAATTTAAATGACACTTTTTTAACCCAACAGTTGGATTTGTTCATATCTGACAATGCATCTGTCTATGGTCTTATCAATCCATCTATTGTTTTATCTATCAATCGTTTAATCTATGTCTGTCTATCTATTCATCCATTCCTCCATCCATCCATCCACTAATCCATCCATCCATCAACCTGTCCATCCATCCATCCATCCATCTTTGCATATAAATAGTTACATATCTATCATCCATCCATCCATCCATCCATCCATCCATCCATCCATCCATCCATCCATCCATCCATCCATCCATCCATCCATCCATCCATCCATCCATCCATCCATCCATCCATCCATCCATCCATCCATCTATCTATCTATCTATCTATCTATCTATCTATTGTTTTATATGTCTGTCTATCTATTCATCCATCTGTCCATCCATCCATCCTTCCATCCATCCATCCATCCATCCATCCATCCATCCACCAATCCATCCATCCAGCTATCCATCTATAGCTGCATATCTATCTATCTATCTATCTATCTATCTATCTATCTATCTATCTATCTATCTATCTATCTATCTATCTATCTATCTATCTATCTATCTATCTATCTATCTATCTATCTCTTATCCATCCATCTATTGTTTTATATGTCTGTCTATCTATTCATCCATCTGTCCATCCATCCATCCATCCATCCATCCATCCATCCATCCATCCATCCATCCATCCATCGACTTGTCCGTCCATCTATCCATCCATTCATCCATCCATTGTTCTGTCTATCCAGTCTATTTATCCATCTGTTCATCCGTCAGTTTATCTGTCCATCCATCTATCCATCTTTGCATATATATAGTTCCATGTCTCTTATAGATCCATCCATCTATAGTTGCATATCTATCTATCTATCTATCTATCTATCTATCTATCTATCTATCTATCTATCTATCTATCTATCTATCTATCTATCTATCTATGTCTGTCTATGGTCTTATCTATCTATCTATTGTTTTATCTATCAATCGTTTTATCTATTTCTGTCTATCTATTCATCCATCTGTCCATCCATCCATCCACTAATCCATCAATCATTCTATCTATGTCTGTCTTTCCATCTGTCCATCCATCCATCAATCCATCTTTGCATATACATATGTAGTTGCATTTCTATCATCAATCCATCCATCCATCCGTCCGTCCATAGTTGCATATCTATCTATCTATCTATCTATCTATCTATCTATCTATCTATCTATCTATCTATCTATCTATCTATCTATCTATCTATCTATCTATCTATCTATCTATCTATCTATCTATCTATCTATCCTCGCAGATATATAGAGAGAAACTCATCCTTCATCTCCTCAGACTGTTCTCAGGTCTGTATGACCCTCTGAAGGCTCATTTTCTGACCGCTCCTGGAAAGAACAATAAACGTAATGTCAGCAGACGCTCTCCAGTCGACCAGAGAAAAGTCTCTCTCTTTCATTTATGTCTCTCTCTTTCTCAGCGTGTCCTTGACGTCCATCTGCAGCTCAGACTCTCTTCTTCAAATCCTCCGCTTTAAGCGTCTCTGGAGATGCGAGTCCTCGATGCCGAAACAAAGCTGCCGGAGTCTCAATGGAAGCAGCAGAGTATTTCTCTCTCAAACTCACAAACACAAAATGACACCTCCTGACTATCTGAGTGTTTGTTTCTCCGTCAGAGGTCTCGCTCCAACATCCGTCATGCTGAACTAACACACTCCTGCTGTCACGCTTCACCTTCTGCTGCTCTTCACCACACACAGCGCTTTATGGAGAGCTGATGGCATGACAAATATACGTAAGTCAACACAAATACTTTACGTCATAGTGGTGATTCTATTCTGTACAAAGCCATAATTTTTTCCACATTTTTAGAAAAAAAATTATTTTGATTATTTATAAAATGCATTATCATATGAATAGCAGTGCAATATGGTTGTCTATCGGCAATATGTCAATATACAGCCATATTGCACTGCTACAAGTGTGATACTACATTTATATAACAGTTCAACGACATAATCATGCATATAAAAAAGAAAATCAAACATGGAGAGTCTCAAAAATTGTTTTGTACAAGGAACTACTTTTGTCCGCCATTCTTTCACATCTGCAGCTGATCGTCCATTGCAACATCACAAACATCCCTTTAGAGCTAGTATTTGAATGATTCTCTAGCATAATTTCTAAAGTGATGGCAAAACAGGTGGTTTTGCTGACATATTAAGATCATAAGGCTGAACAGCATGAAATGCCATCAGTCTACAGAGATTTCCCAGTATTTTTCTCTGGCAATTGGGAGATCACAATAATTAACCCTGAAAAAGCCAAAGCAAAGGAAAAACTACCAGATTACTATGGTATAAATACAGCACTACAACATACAAAAGACAGAGATCGACTTATAATGTGACTAACCTGTTTTAGAATGATTTGTTCAGCTGTAGTTTGAAATTTATACTGAACAAAAAAAAGTTTTTCGCCATCTTGTGGCCAATTTCTTTGCTCTGCTCAATATGACCGACTGATGGCCACCAACACGCTAACTCTCCTAAATGTTAAATCTTTTAAAACAGGCCCTGTCCTTATAAATAAACTAAATAGTTGCAATGTAAACAACAACATTCTCGACTAAAAAGCCTCAAAAGTACATGATGTTGTCCAACAGCTGCAACATTTGTCAAACTGTAGTGAGTTTATTGATCTACTGTCACTCTATGTGAGCGGAGTAATACACACAAGTTAAGAGGGTATACATGTGCTGTTATTGCAGAATATCACACTGCTCCATACATTGCCTTTAAATATGTGCACTGTAATCAAATTAACTTTTCTAGTCATCTCAACTTGCACATCTGTTCTTTTTTATACAATTCCTAAGTGATGTTTAACAGAGAAGAAAAACAAATGTCAACATTTTTAAAACACAATAGTTTTAATAACCACTTCCTGATTACTTATTTCTTTTGTCTTTGCCATGGTGACAGTACATCGTATTTTATTAGTTAATTTGTAAGATATTCAGCTAAAATGTGCAATTTAAAGGCCAAACTAGGTTAAGTTGGTTACTTGGCAAGCTATGTTAGTGGTTTATTCTTTAGACAATGATAAAAAAATAAAACAATTGTCACATAAGGGCCAAAAATTTCTCTCTCTTTAAATATATATATATATATATATATATATATATATATATATATATATATATATATATATATATATATATACATACAGTTGAAATCAGAATTTTTAGCCCCTTTTTGAGTTATTTTCTCTTATTTTTTTTTTTATATTTCCCAAATGATGTTTAACAGAGCAAAGAAATTTTCACAGTATGTCTGATAATATTTTTTCTTCTGGAGAAAGTATTTTTTGTTTTATTTCGACTAGAATAAAAGCAGTTTTTAATTTTTTTTAAACACCATTTTAAGTACAAAATTATTAGCCCCTTTAGGCCATTTTTTTTGATAGTCTACAGAACAAACCATCGTTAAACAATAACTTGCCTAATTACCCTAACCTGCCTAGTTACCCTAATTAACCTAGTTAAGCCTTTAAATGTCACTTTAAGCTGTATAGAAGTGTCCTGAAAAAATATCTAGTCAAGTGTTATTTACTGTCACCATGGCAAAGATAAAATAAATCAGTTATTAGAGATGAGTAATTAAAACTATTATGTTTAGATATGTGTTGTAAAAATCTGCTCTCCGTTATACAGAAAATGGAGAAAAAATAAATTATAAAATAAAATAAATAATTCAAGGGGTTTAATAATTCTGACTTCATCTATCTATCTATCTATCTATCTATCTATCTATCTATCTATCTATCTATCTATCTATCTATCTATCTATCTATCTATCTATCTATCTATCTAACGCTCAGCATAACTGAGTTTACCCCATTTTGAAAATTAATAGTTTTATCCATTTCTCAGGGAATATAGGCAGTGTTTTTTGGTGCATAAACAAAACAGATTTATTAAACAGATATGTTTATCAAAAAAATATTTTAGCCACCAAACATACTTAGAAATAGAACGATAATATGTTTAATTTCATGCAAAAAAAATTGCAAAGAAAAAAAAAAAACTAAGTACAACATTTCGACAAAATTGTATAAATTTTTTGTTTCTCTTGATTTTTGCTAATCTATCTGTCTGTCTGTACGTGTATCTGTCTATCTATAATTTTATATCTATCTGCCTGTCCATCCCTTCATTCATTATCCATCCATCCATATATCCATTCATTATTCTAAAGATTAAGAAATTAAGACTGAAGTGTTTCTTTTTTTTCTTGTCTTTATTATCTTAATTTTTTTTTGCTTCTTAGGTAAAGATGTCTTGAGTTGAATGAAGAACTATCAAATATGTGTACTGAAAATCAACACAAAACACACCATCATACAAACCTCACACCACACCATCACAAAGTCCAAAGTCAATTTTGAGTTGCATTCATTTTTAAAATGCTGGGTTCCACACAATCCCTTCATGTTGTTCCAGCACAAATCGATTAAGTTTACTTGTAAGTCGATTAAGTTATCATTTAAGAAATAGGTAACTAGTTTTTACAAATGTAAGGGAATTGAACATAAAACAACTAAATTATCCCAAAAAAGCTTAAGAATTGTGCTAATTCAACTCAATTTAAATAAGTACTTTAAACAAACAGCAAAAATCACTTTTTGAGTGCAAGTAATGTCTAAACGTATGTATTTATGTCAGGAAATGATGTCATTGGCCGCAGGTGTAAGGATGTAAGTGTGTGTCGTGGTCTGACCTTCACGTCTCAGTGTTATATTGTGTGTGTTTGGAAGTCTTTCTTCACTCCTGACCTCTGTGTAAACAGATCGATTCTTACCTGCTTTCCTCTCTGTGGACTTCACCTGAGCACATCCAGAAATAAACTGCTCCTTCACCCCTCGTTCACCTCTCACCCTTCATCCTGTACACACACACACACACACACACACTGCTGACCTCTGAACCCTGAAGGAGAAAGAGAGAAAATATAAACAGAATGAATATGGCTGGATAATGGACTCTGATTGGCTGATTTCACCGCAATTGATTTCCAATAGTTCAGATCAGAGAGGAAAACAGTTTCATTCTGCACAACACACACACATACACACACACACACACACACACACACACACACACGTCAGCCAGTGGAAATATCATTATCACGGGATTAGAAACACATACACACACATCCTGAAGGAGATCAGAGGTCAAGGTTTGGCTGGTTAGCAAGGTTCCTGCTGGTTGGGGAGGTAACAGCTCTGTTTTGAAGGCAAATATGATCCATAATAATCAAAATATTAATAATAATAATAATAATAATAATAATAATAACAATAATATTTTTAAGTAATACAATTTTTAAAAATGTATTTCCATTGAAGAACATGCTAAATTAACCATGTATTTTAAACACTTTTTTTTTTGTATTAGGATTTCTTTTATACAATATTCAATCATTCAGGTTACACGTTGAACCACATGCTACACTCAATAAAAAATGTAATTTGTTAGCCGAGATTTTGTAATTTTTAATGAGATGTATACATCACCTGAATAAATAAGCTTTTCATTAATGTATGGTCTGTCAGGACAATATTTGGTAGTGATGTGAAAATTGGAGATTTCAAAAATAGCTAATTACTGAGAAAATCTGTTGTATAAATTAAATATTTAGCAAAGCATATTACTAATAAAAATAATTATGATATATTTAAAGTACGAATGTTATTAAATGTATTCATGGAAATTTATCATTACCTATTATTCTATTTCTTATTATTTTTTACAATAATTTTGACCAATACAATACATTTTTGTACATTGCAGACAAACTAATTAACTAGCTAACTAAATAACTAATTAAGCAACTAAATAAATAAACAAACGAATAACCAAACAATTTAACCAACCTAACCAACCAACCAGCCTGAACAACCAAACTAACAAATCAACCAACCTAACTAAGCAACCAAACTAACCAACCTAACTAACTGACCAACCAACCTAACTAACCAACCAACTAACAAATCAACCAACCTAACCAACCAAACTAACAAATCAACCAACCCAAACAACCAAACTAACAAATCAACCAACCTAACTAAGCAACCAAACTAACCAACTTAACTAACCGACCAACCGAACTAACCAACTAACTAACCAACTAACCAACAGAACTAACTGACCAACCTAAATAACCAACCAACTAACTAACCAATCAACCAAACTATGTAACCAACCAACCTAACCAATCTAACTAACTAACCAACCTAACTAACCAACCAACCAACCTAACTAAGCAACCAAACTAACCAACTTAACTAGCCGACCAACCTAACTAACTAAGTAACCTTACCAACAAACCTTACCAACCTAACTAACCGACCAACCAACCTAACCAACCAACAAATCTAACCAACCTAACTAACCAATCAGGCAACCTACCTAGCCAATCAATCTAACCAATTTAACCAACCAACTTTAACAACCTAATTAACCAACCAACCAACTAACCGACCGACCAAACAACCAACCAACCAACCAACAAACCAACCAACTTAATTAACCGACCAACCAATCAACCAACCAACCAACCAACCAACCAACCAACAAACCAAACCAGCCTAACTAACTAACTAACTAACTAACTAAATAAATAAACAAATAAATAAAAAATAATAAACTATAAAGGAAAATAAAGTAACTATGTAAACAAATAGATAAACAAACTAGATAAAAAAACAAATAAACAAACTGATTAAATAAATAAACAAACAAATGAATAAATAAATAAAAAACTAAATAAACATAAATAAACAAATAAATAACTTAATTAATAAAAAAATAATTAAATAAATAAACAAACACTAAACAATTAAACCTCATGGTGGCACAGTGGATAGCAACAACCTAGCTAACTAAATAAATAAACAATCTAACTAACAAACTAAACAAATAAACTAAATAAATCAATACATTAACTAGCTAAGTCTTATGTTACACAAGTTTTTACATTTGTTAATTAATTAATTACTTACTTCATTTATTAATACCTGTGCAAGACCAGGTTGAAGGTCAGTCCAAGCAGTTTTAATGGGTTGCATTTTGAGCGCAATAACAATAAAGTGATGCTTATGCAATATGAAGAGTAATTATGAATGAAATATTAATAACAAATATGAATGAAATAAGAATAGCAATAAAGAACGATATTTTGTGTGCGCTTGAGAAATACTGAAAACAACTTCACATTTAAGCATATGAAATGCCTAAAAATATAACGGCAAGCATGAAGTATATTTGCGTTTTTGAATCTGCGGTGAAGTGTAAATGTCACCTTTGAGAGCTGATGTTGAGTGTATGTGTGTGTATGTGTGTGTGTGATTGTGGATCTCAAGGTCTCTAGGTGTGTTGAATGGTGCACACACACATTCTCTGTCTTAAAGCAACAGTTCAGAAAATGAAAATACCTCACTCACCTTTGTTCCATTGCAAACTCTTTTTTTTTTCCTGTGAAACACAAAAGGATGAAGTTTGAAGATGCTTTTTCAATTATAAATCATAAAAGAAGGACAAAAACAGATGAACACTGTCAAGCTTTCAAAAAAACTCTAAATAGAAAGAATAGTTCACCCAAACTGAGAATTCTGTAATTATTCACTCAACCTTCAGTTGTCACAAACCTGCCTGAGATTCTTTTCTCTGTTGAACACAAAAGAAGATATTTTGAAGAATGCTGGAAACCTGTAACCATTGACTTCCATAGTGATTGTTTTTCTTACAATTGAAGTGCTTACAGGTTTTCAAATATTTCAAAATATCTTCTTTTGTGTTCAGTAGAATAAAGAAATGTTATCTATCTATCTATCTATCTATCTATCTATCTATCTATCTATCTATCTATCTATCTATCTATCTATCTATCTATCTATCTATCTATCTATCTATCTATCTATCTATCTATCTATCTGTCTGTCTGTCTGTCTGTCTGTCTGTCTGTCTATCTTTCTGTCTGTCTGTCCGTCTGTCCATCTGTCTATTTCATGTTCTATCTATCTATCTATCTATCTATCTATCTATCTATCTATCTATCTATCTATCTATCTATCTATCTATCTATCTATCTATCTATCTATCTATATATCTATCTATCTATCTATCTATCTATCTATCTATCTGTCTGTCTGTCTGTCTGTCTGTCTGTCTGTCTGTCTGTCTGTCTGTCTGTATTTACCTGTCTGTGTTATTACAGTTTTTCTTTGCATCGCATGCTCAAAATGAATAGCTCATTCCTCAAAAGCAAGTATTCAATTCAATTCAATTCAATTCAATTAAGCTTTATTTGTATAGCGCTTTTACAATGTAGATTGTGTCAAAGCAGCTTCACATAAATGGTCATAGTAACTGCTGCAGCTCTCTTGTTTTTCCCGTCGTTATTTGTTTCAGTGTTGTACATATTGTAAATAGTATATTTTTTCCTTACTTACTTTTTCTTTATTTTTGATTAATTCGTTGTTGTTGTTCACTTTGGGATTGTAAATAAAAACACACATATTTTGGCATTACTTTGGTTGTCTTTCCACTCATTCACTGTTTATATAAATATATTTTAATTAAATAAATGTCAAACCCCACACCCTAGACTAACATCAGGGGTTTGTAACAATAAGTGAATTGGGTAGGCTAAATTGTCCGTAGTGTTTTTGTATGGATGTTTCCCAGTGATGGGTTGCAGCTGAAAGGGCATCCGCTGGGTAAAACATATGTTGGATAAGTTGGCGGTTCATTTTGCTGTGGCGACCCCTGATTATTAAAGGGACTAAGCCGAAAAGAAAATGAATTCTTTCTAGCTAAAAAGTGCTTGTTTTTCCATCAATAACTTTCTTTAACCTTGGAAAATATCTTTTGAGGGATTTTCTTTTACATGCATGAACAACAGCAGCCTAAACAACAGAACATTGTTGTCTAATTCAACCTGCAGTGCTTCTGTGAGAGGAATCCATTTATTTATATAAAATCAACAAACACATATGTTTTACTTATCAACAAATTAAATAACCTTGTCATGTAGCCTGTCATTTTTCTATTCACTCTATAAGTTGAAGATGATGGCACCATGGACAGCATATGCGCTTTTTTATTATTAATATTATTTTTTTACATAGGCCTAAGGAATGTCATATCATCTCACGTTTCACTTTGGTAAAACAAAATGGTGAATTGGAGAATGAAAGAAACACCATTAAAAGGAGTTTCATTTTTGTCAAGTTTAGCCTGCTTTCAGCCTTATTGTCCAACATGTTTACTACAGCAATGTCATGGTTTTTAAAAAGAAAGAACATCATAATGGCCTACTGTATATAGCAAATAAAACGAAACACAACATCACACCATTTGTTTCAGAAAAAGAATAAGCAGTGTCTTAACCTCCATAAGAAAGCATCTGGCTGTCAGTCTTTGACATGGCCGGCCTTTGCTCCTCAGCGCCACGCCTGTAATAAAAAAGGAAAAGGAAACTCGCCGTTTTTATATTTATTTCAGTGTTTTCATGCCTAAATAAAACGAAAGCAGAGAACAGACTCACGTTTGAGAGCAAGGAGCGGCCCCTGGTGGTTCGGCAGTATGGGTTGCATATAGGGAGGATCGGCTCTGTAATTTTTATTTAGAGAAAGACTAAAAGTACGGAAAAACATGGGAAAATACCTTTACGGGGGGATAGCCGGATAGAACTGTAAAATACAGGAGAATCCTGGGAAAAACAGGTATGCACTGAAGGTGAGAGGAGCAGCTGTAAGTTATTATAGTTTTATAAATCATGTAATGAGATTAGAATTTAGCATTTAAAATTTTGAACAAAGAAATATAAAAAAATGCTTTTTTAAATACAAATTTATTATCATCCATTATTAAAAAAACAAACAAACAAAAAAATAATAATATTAGCAATCTGATAAACTTTAAATTTAAAAACTACTACAGGCAAATAACAAACTGGCAAGCTCATTTCCTCAGTCAGAAGTTGTTCATTTATATAATTACGAATTAAATTTGTCCAATAGCTTCCTTCTTTTATCAGTTATTTTCACAATTTATGATGGCATACTGCAAAATAGGACAACTGAGCTTATATAGGGGTCAAATTCTGGACTTTGTCAGTGGGAAAGTGAGTCTTTCAAACCCCGATTCCGCTGAAAATAAAAAACATATAGTTGTAGTAATGCTACACTATAGTGCTTTTTTCAATGGCCCAGACAATCTCCTGAGTAAAATGCAATAGACAATGTTAAATATCAAATGGCAAGAATTTTAGACTCTATTGAAGTAAAAAAACAAAAATCACAGCTTAGCAATTCTTGTGACTCCATATATACAAGAATAGTCTTGATGCTCTCGTTACCAAAAAAAGTATTTTATACAAAGCATTAAATACATTTCAGCATTCTGTACTTTCTCCTTGTGTCATTCCATTGTTATTACCCAAAACTCAATTTGTAAAAAAAAGATTTGGCTTAATTTGTATGTTTGGCTTTTTACCAATATCTGGTAATCCAGGTGAATTTCACATCAAAAGCTCCTTTAGAAATACATTAACCAACCATGATGTGTTCAATACCTATCTTACCCACGGTATATGACTGTAATCTACACTGATTTCACCTTCTGTACTTTATCATATTTGCTGACATATGCTTTTTTCCTTCACTTATCTTTGTTATGGGTTAAGTGGTGAGTAATGTTTTTTTCTGTGAAGATAAAGTGTTTCATCACATACTCTTTATGTGGTCACCTTGAGTTTATTACTAGCTAAAATCATACTTTGGCTACATTAGGAAATCAGACATCACTGATTAAAACTCAGGTTATCTAAAACTTGCTTGATTCCAAGCTTAATTAAAAGCTTTAAAATGAATTAAAATGAAAATGTTAAGTTTAGTCAGGTTTGATGGGTGTCGAGCATAACCGGTCCTTTTTAAATCAATTCATAGATTTTAGATGATGTTCAAGCCTGGGGACTGGGATGTCCATTAGAACATTGTATCATGTCTGAGCATGATTACCCTGGTAGATCTGGAACTGTGCTTTGGGTCATTGTCCTGCTGAAACATCCAACCCGTAACTTCAGCCTCTTGACTGATTTCTGAACATTGATCTTCAGAATCTGCTGATACTTGGGGGAATCCATGCGAGGTTTAACTCTGACTAGGTTTCCAGTACCTGTGCTTGCCACACATCAGTACAGCATGATGGACCCTCTACCATATTTTACAGTAGGATGCATGTTCTTCTTCTGGAGTGCTGTGTTCTTTTTCCATCATGCAAAGCAGCCATGGTTGTGGAATCTGTCCTCAGTATATTTTTCAAAAATGATTCAGGCTTGTCCACATGAGCCTTTGCATACCTCAAATGACTCTTATTGGCAGAGCACAGAAAAGGCTTCTTCTGTATCACCTCCAGTGTGCTGTTCTTTGTGAAGAATGCGCTAAACTGTGGAACGATGTACAATGACTATAGTCCCTTTTACACATACAGAACTTTCTAGAAAATTACATTGTCGGTAATTTGTCTGAATAATGCTCTGTGTGAACGCAGAAGATTGGCGGAAAGAGCACTTTTCGTATTTTCAGTGTTTCTCTGAAGGGTGGCAAGAAACATTAAACAGCCAAACCTCCCTATAAGCAACCCATATCGCTGAACAAGCAGGGGCAGCCCCTTGCTCTTAAATGTGAGTCTGTTCTGTGCTTTCGCTTAGTTTAGACATGAAAACACTTTGAAATAAATATAAAAACGCTGCGATTCCCATTCCTTTTCATTACAGGTGCCGTCACCCCTCCTATGCAATCCTCAAAACAGTCATATAATGGTGTGTGACTGTCAGCTGACACAGTACATAGTGTGAAATAGACGCTGTTTCCCAAACGAATTATGCACACACGATTTGAAGCGGAGTGAAAGTCTGGCTTTTGGGTGCGTGTTTAAACAGACATATACACATAATTAATAATAACATCTAAAGATGTCGATCTTGTTTTTTTTTTTTTTCGAACACAACTAATTTCATCTTAAATGAGCATAATAAGTTAGGAAAGCAGTCGAATGCTTTCATTATAATGTTAGATGTGTGCATTATTTAAAGTGACACCTGTTGTTTAATGTAATCAATCGAAAACAATCTAAATAAATAAGAGATTTATTTGCTGCTCTTTAATCAGAATGTGTAAGTTAAACAGTGGAAAAACTGTTTGCTAATGGATTTGCTGCTAATGTATACATTTATTTTTTTATTTTGTAAATAATTATAATAAAACGTATTACTGACCATTTAACTGTTTATTTACAATTAAACAGCTCCAAATGAACAAATTTAGTAATTTGGGGATTTTTTAAAGGAGGGGGGAATCCCTTATTATGGTATGGTTGTGTGTTCAGAGATGCTCTTCTGCATATCTTAGCTGTAACGAGTGGTTATTTGAGTTACTGTTGCCTCTCTCTTTCTCTCTCTCTCTCTCTCTCTCTCTCTCTCTCTCTCTCTCTCTCTATATATATATATATATATATATATATATATATRTRTATATATATATATATATATATATATATATATATATATATATACATAGTGTTTCCTCTAGGACTTTTTCCTGCTGTGGTGGCAGGTCTTCTACACAAATCTACCAACTACCTATATGATGTTATTTCTATGACAAATGGAGAAAAGTGGTGAGTGCAGTATTACACGTCGGGATCGCTTGCGCACCGATTTCCTCTGCTCGTGCACAAAACTTCTTGCACGCCCTCAAACACGCTGCTCAAGCGCAGATCTTCTTGTGCGCTCTCAAATAAACACTGCTGAAGTACGATTTAGTGCGTGTATGTCTCCAACATTTATTAGATTAGCTAGGAATATTTATTAATGTCTTCAATAGACCTGGAGATCGGTATTAATGCATACCTGAGTAAAGCCAAAAGGCAATAAACTCCAGCAAGATAATGTTAAAGTCTTTGTATGCAGAATCACAGACCTTTATCTTTAAATAAAGTGTAATTATGGAAACTGTGTTCATCTTAACTGAAAGCGACGTCGTGTTTGCTGGCCTCACGCATCACGCACCTGTCAGTCAGTCAGCACGTCACCTTAAAGAGTTAAACAAATAGTGCACAGCCATTAACAGAAAAGTTTGCGCTGTTATAATTCACTTACCTTTTAATGCGTTTTGGTGCGATTATAACCCCCTACTGAAGACAACAACCACAAATTAATGTTTTGAATTAAAAAGAAGCTGTATATAATATATAATATTTTCTTTTATTCAATCAGCATGATTAAGCAAGATGCAATAATTATTTCTAAGCTTTTTTTCAACATCTGAACAAAAAAAGTCAAAATTTTCCATATATATGTCCTGCAAATATAAGACATTCACAGGATGTCAAATACTTACAATAGATAGGACTAATACTTACAAGGACATTTGATAAGTCTGCATTTGTGGATAAAAAATTATCCATTTAAATCAAACAGGTTTATACTTTTTTAAATTGTCATTTTCAAAATTACAAATAATTTCCTTTGCATTCAGTGTTATCAACAGATTCATACAAAAAATTGGCAATAAACAAATATCTACATTTAGAGAGCAACAAGTTAGTTGAGTATATTTTGTGTGAAATATTTAAATAAGTTTTTACTTAATTTGAAATATAATATTTAGCAGCCATGCTTTCCTTAAAGGGATACTTCACTCAAAAACGGAAGATTTACTCATATTTACTTACCCTCAAGTGGTTTTAAATAAGTTTCTTTCTTCAATTGAACACAAAAGATATTTTGAAGAAAGCTGAAAACGTGTAACCATTTACACCAATAGAAGGAAAAACAAACAAAGGTCAATGGATACAGATTTGCAGCATTATTTAAAATATCTTTAGAAACTTAAACAGGTGAACAAGGTGAATCCCTTTAATGTGGAATACTCACACACTATATTAGGCTACTTGAGCAAAAAAGTAATCTGAAATAAATCTGAAATTAAAAAAAGCGTCAAAAACAGGAGAAGAGTGTAATTTGTGTCTGCAGTGCTTGAGCGCCCTCCTCTGTTCAACACTGATCAACAGCGGTGATACAAACATCCATCCAATGACCAGAGGAAATGAACCAGGAGACTAAACCACTTTACAGTGTTTATTCAGTGCAAACGAAAACACTGAGTGCTCACAGTTATTACCAGGTTATTCTGCTCCTGCACATTTATGACATGTTTCAAAACTCTGCGTTAAGGCAAATGAAGGTGGTGATTTAAACACATGAATATTCAAATTCATTTTTTTTTTAGAATTTAAAAAAGCTGTTATTTAACTTTAGTACATGTCATTAGTGAGGATTTTAACAAGATGTCTGATAAATGTGACCAAAGTGATTTTTTATTGTTTCACTTTTACATATATTTGCTATTTAGTTCATAAAATTAAATAATTAGTCAAATGAAAATAGAAAATATACTTGATGGACAAATTTAATAAGGTTTATTTGGAACGAGTAATTAACTGTTTCATGATTTTAAGTTAAGTAAACTAATAATAATATTGAGCATGAAAAAAATCTTACAATCAAACTTTTTTCTTCTCGAGATGAATAATATACAGTGGTCCCTCATTATTCATGGGATTTACGTTCTAAAAATAACCAGCAGTAGATGAAATCCGCAAAGTAGTCCGCTTTATTTTTTACAATTGTTATAGATGTTTTAAGGTTGTACAACCCCATCACTACACACTTTCTACACTTCTCACACAGGCATTACATTTTCACACTTTGCTCTCTTGTTTAAACACTCTCAAAGTTCAATCCTTCGTAGAAAAATAAGCCCAATACTATAGAATGAAACCAAAGATCAAAACCATTTGATCTTCATTCATTTATTCTGTAATGGTGCCCTACAGCCACGTAACATCTACCTTCCTTTAGCATGTTTAGAAGTTCAACTTTTTATGCAATAGTTAGCATCTTCCTCTGGCTTTTGAGTACTACTGCAGGTCCCTTTGACAGTGCAAAATGTGTGGAGAAAACTTGCAAACGTACAGTACAGCACTTTAGAGTCACACTGCTGGCGATCGAAGATTTATATAAATTTGGCAAGCTGAACAAAATCTGTATTGTATAGGAGACATGGCACATAGGAGATTAGTTGACAATGGTTTACAGCCAACCAGGACACAGAACACACGAAACTGCGAAACCACGAATAGTGAACCGCGTTATACCGAGGGACCACTGTATTCCTAAAATAGAATTCTTCTTTTTTATTACTAACAATGTAATCTTCATTAGTTAATGTTTTGATTAATCTTTTTATTTGTTTAATTCTATTTTCATTTTTGCTAAATAAGTGTCACAACCAGGCCTGGTTCTCCCCCCTCACAGTCACATAATTCAGCCTGTTCTCTGTCACCGCAATCAGCAATATCCTAGCCACCCAAATACTAATCACTAAGTGCACATGCACATTGTCCCCACTCATCACATCCATCCATAAATACCTGCATGCTCCCTCATTCAGTGTGAAGCCTTGTCGCATCGAGAAGGACGAAACAAACGCTTAGTCTATTCCAGTTATTCAGAGTTATACTTACCTTGTCTGTTCCTTGTGTACCCATAATATCTCTGTGTCTCTTCTAGTGTGATTCCCTCCTGGTTGTGTGTCTCCTGATCCTGTTTGTCTTCATCTTCGTCATCAATCACCAGCTCAATCAATCACGGCTCCATTGCTCACAATCTGCAAGATAAAGACTTTATCTGTTTGATATACCACCTTTTTACATCATTTTGGCAATAAACTGTTTACTTACTCACTCAGTTCTGGTCTCAGTCCTCCTTCTGTGACAAAAGCAGGACCAACACTGAAAATGAGCAGCGAAGCCTCATTTTGAGCACTCGTGGATTCACTGAAATGAGTGCTCAACGCACCTCCGGCACCAAGCACTTCCACATTCCCCATGTTTTCTTCGACGCTCGCCCGGCACCGTACTCAGGCCTAGCGGATGAGTGCAATGGGTTTATACTTCAGTGTTCACTTGTGTTTAAAATGCAGCCTTTATTGTGTCCGACTGATGCTTACAAGATCACGTTTAGAATCTTTCCGCTTTCAGGAAAGGCATTGCAATGGCAATGCGAGCGGAAACCTTATGGGCTCAAAGAGGACCGGTAACACAATCTATCAAGCAGTTTACTGATCATTTCAAGGTGGTTTTCAGCCATTCAGCTGAAGAGGCTTCCACTAGTGAACAGTTACACTATCTAAAACAAGGTACAATGTCTGTCCAGGAATATTCGTTAAAATTTTGTAAACTTATGTAGCAGGTGCAAACCCGAAAGGTAAAAAAATTTTATTTTGTGATTCCACTTGTCATGACCATATTTGGGGTTTCCTGTCTCCATGTTGATTTGGGGAGTGTGTGCTTTTGCTTTGCTTTCCCCAGTCTGCATGAGATTCAGCAGCGGTAAGTCACACAAGTGTATGCGGTGACTTAATGAGTGTCATATTTCGTTTAATTAATGAATCCAGATGATGTAATTGTATGATTGTGATCTAAGGCCTGTTTGTGATGTATACACAGAGGCTAGTCGATTATTTCTCATTATTTTTTGTTATGTTTGCTATTCTTCTCTCATAGTGCGAGTGAATCCATCACTACACGCTTTTAGGCTGCACAAGTCCTCTTATATGTTCCTTTATGTTATCCAGGTACATGTTTTGTTGTTATATGTTCTAAAATATTTATGTATTCTTTATGACTTTTGCTAAAGTCAGCCCCAGTCTGCATGAGATTCAGCAGCGTGCGAGTGAATCCATCACTACACGCTTTTAGGCTGCACAAGTCCTCTTATATGTTCCTTTATGTTTTCCAGAATAAACCAGGACGGGATATAAAGGCAAATATTTGTATGATGTGTCAGTGATTTTAACACAACGCAGAAAACATCACGCTACACTTACCGCAGCCAGCCTTTGGGGTAAAAGAGCACTCATATCCACCGACCGACAGGGGATGGAACCTCATCTGAGAATGCAGTTACCAGCCTATGATGATACATATGGTCTGGGAAACTTCATACAGTTCACTCTATGTTCAGCACATATGGAAGTAGCTGAGAGATTCACAACTAGCCTTTACTCCTCCGCCAGCCTGTTTCCTCGACCCCTGCAGACCCAGGTCTTGAACCCATGTTTCTAGACCAAGAAAAGCTCACTGATGCAGAGAGGCTCAGTCGGCTGAATTGGTGCCTATGTTTATATTGTGGAAAAGTGGGGCATTTCTGAGTTGCATGCCCCATATGTTCAACACATCCCTCAGTGAGTGCAATTCATGCTATACAAGAAAATATGTTACCTCTCACCACTGTTGTGACGCTTACTGCACCAAACATCTCTCTTCCAGTGGTCACACTCCTTGACTCTGGTTTAGCCGGCAAATTAATCTCCGACACTCTCTGTGACCAGCTCCACTATAAGACCCAGTCCTTCGAGAAGAGCTATCATGTACAGTCCATCATCGGAAAGCCCTTAAATCATCACATCAACAGCATTGTGAATTCAGTTCAACTACATGTGGGTTTGTTTCATAAAGAAAATATTGATTTGTTGATCTTGGAGGGGTCCACCACGAATGTCATCCTAGGGCGACCTTGGTTGGTTAAGCACAATCCAGTGCTTTCTTGAGGTACAGGAGCGGTACTGAAATGGGTATGTAGGGATGGTATACAGTTTGACCCCAAGAATGACCAGTCTGTCAGATAAAGAAGAGCCAGAGTCAGAGATTCAAATAAATAAATGAAGTTTACTGAAGATAGTTTGCAGTTTCATCAGCAGAAGCCAGCTTCAACACATGCAATGAGTTCCTGGCCGCTCTGCATACAATCGCCAATCAATAACAATTATACTCTTACATAACGTCATTAACTGCATCACACATTTAGGTGTTCTAACCTGATTGGTTAAAACACAGATAAACTAGGAACATTTCCACGTGTTGTTCGTGCATACAATTCTAAACAATATCTTAAGCATAAACGTCAGACATCCATTAGACCGATTAGAGCTGACTCCAGACCTGTGAAACGCTAAACCAGGGACACAATAGATGCAAGAGACAATCTGTTTGTGGAAACTCAAGGATGTTTCTTGTATGTTCAGCTATTTTATCAAACTGGTTCAAGACCATTAACAGTCTGCTACAATATCCTAACTACACACAGTGTCTATCCACATACAAAAAGAATTACTTTAATAAGAATTAACAATCAAAATAGATCAATCAAACAGCTAAATTACTGTAAACAATATCAGGACAACTAGAACAGCTGTTTTTCTTCTCCTCTGTATCGGTAATCCCGTTCAGAGGGACAGAGGGAGAGAGAGAGATCTCCATGACCCATGACCTGGTTTTTGTTTGTCTCCTGAAAACAAAGTTAAAATAGACAGGCAAAGAGGAGCAAGGACACTGAACATTCCTATTTTAAGCAATGTTTTAACTTATTCATTAATTAAAATCAATTCACAGTTAAATACAAAATTAATGAGTATTTAAAGTATTAAAATATGCAATTAAAGTGATGAGAAACAGGATGTTGAGAAAAAGGATAAACGTTGATTCACGTTGAGATGGATTTGAAGGTAGATATTCAACTCCTTCAGGGAAAAAAAATGTTTCCAATAATATATTCCAGAGTGTCCGGTCAAGAAGGATATTAATCACATGTCTGTGTGTTAAATTTCCATAAAGAGTGTTGTTGAACAGTGTTCCGAGAAGATTCCTCACTCCTACAAAGATTTCCAAGATATTCTCTGCCCCAAGAGAGCCACCCAGTTACCACCTCACAGGCCATGGGACTGCACGATTGATCTGATCAAGGGTGAGCCAGTGCCGCATGGACATGTTTACCCCCTCTCCATTCCTTAAAGGAAGGCTATGGATTAGTACATAGAGGAGGCATTAGCTCAAAGTTACATTCGCCCCTCTACGTCCCCTGCTGCATCCAGCTTCTTCTTCGTGGCCAAGAAGAACGGGAGCTAAGGCCTGCATCGATTATCGGACTCTAAACAACATCACCCTCAAGAACCGTTACCCACTTCCCCTCATCCCGGCTGCACTGAAACATCTGTGTGCCCAGCCCTAAACTCAACCCTTACAGTTGTTAATGTCTACAATTACCCCAACCCTAAACCCAACACTCACAGTAATTAATGTTTACACCTACCCCAACCCTGCAACCCTCACAGTTATTTGTCATGGCTTATGAGTCTGTGTGTTCTTTCTGTTACGTCAAGTCATTCAACATTAATTTAAGGTATGCATATATGAACAACATTGTTTGCAGAGATGTAGCCTGATCTGAATTTTTATCATTTTAGCATTGGCTATATAAAAAGTTTTCCATTACAGAAAAAAAGTTAAAGATGACAGATTTGTGTCATAACTTTTTTATTTTAAGGTAAAAGCTGCCAGTAAAAGCTGCATTACAGAACTTTCTGATGCTTCGTTTTGAAATGAACCACAGGACATCTCTGGGGTCAGTAAGTTCTCAGAAGATAACATCATAATTCAGAACTCAACCTTATAGTTTATTACTTAAAAATAATTTTCCCCAAGACTGCACACCTTTTACCTTGTGCCCTTTGTTTGGGGTTTATGGTATATTTTATTGCTTTATAATTGTAGATAGCCTAGAGCCAAATGTGTTGGATTGCTGCAACACACCCAATAAATGATCTCTAAAGTGACATTACATTGATAAATTACTTTTACACTATATCTTAATATTGTTGAGATCATTTATGTGAGTTAGCTTATCATTGTCTATACTACTGTACGTATAAAAGATTTAGAGATATGTAGCTCCATGAAACATAGCTCCATGAATAAAAAAAAAAAAAAAAAAAAAAAAAAAAAAAAAAAACATCACACTGCAGCTCCACTTAACAAATCTTACAAAACTCTTTTAATATTCTTACAGTATACTAGTGGAGTTTTGCTGGCCAAAATGTAAAGCAAATAAAAATAATTATAACACTTTTTTTGGAGAACAAAAAGATTTAATTTCTTTAGATTTTTAGCTTCTAAAAGTTTTTAAAAGTTGAAACTTTTTTTTTTGTTGTTGTTTTTTGAAGTTGAAACTTTTGTGCTCCAGAAATGACAATGTTGTATGAAAGAATTGTTTTTGGACTGAAATGTTTGTCCTCTAAAAACGTCATGAGTTTTTAACTGATGCCCAAGGTTAAAATCATTTGACTCCAAATGACCCAACCCCAAGAGATCACACAGTACTCGACAATTGTGTTTTTACTTTTTTTTGTTTTGTTTTGTTTTGTTTTATATGTTCGTATTGTATACTGTACTTTTATAAAACTTTTTTTCTTTCCAAAGGTGCATTTATTTAACCAAAACACAGTCAAAAGTGTTAGATCATGAAATATTGTTACAATTAAAAATATTGAATGTAGTTTTATTTATTCATTTATATTCAGTTTTTGAATTATTATTTCATAATTCAAAGCTGAGTCTTTAGTGTTAAAGGATCCTTCAGCAATCATTGTGTGATGACCTGTTGTTCTATTAGAACCAATTATTATTTGTATAATATTAATGAGAATTTTCAATAATTAAAATTGTTGATTTTTTTCCTGCTTCAGTGGATATATTTGACCTCATATGATTCTTTGATGATTCATATGTTGAAAATACCATGCATTTCCATATTTTTTTTTCTTCTCTTGAAAATTTAATGTGTTTTGATGAATGTAATTGGTAGTTTTGGTAGTTTTTGGTAGAAAAAAAGCAACCCAACATGAGATAAACAATGATACTATCAATAACAAAAATAACAATACTAATAATAATAATAACAAGAATAATTATAATGATAATAATTATACTTTCTTATTGAGCGGCTGATTTTAATATTATTCTGATTTCTGAAGGGTCATGTGACACTGAAAACTCATGCTGAAAATTCAGATTTAAATCACAGACATTTAAGAAATTAAACTACATCCAATAAGCTATTGTATAATGCAGTGGTTCTCAAACTGTGGTACGCGTACCACTAGTGGTACGCGGGCTTCCTCCTATGGTACGCGGAGGAATCGCCAAATAATGAAAGAAACAATTAACACTTTTAATCCTTTGATGCGTAATAAAACATCGATGTGATCAGCATTGTCTGCTTGGTGAAGCGTACGATCACAACGCTGTGCTTAGAATGTTTATTTTAGTGCTTTGTGACATAAGCTGCTGAAAATCAGTTTCCGAAACTTAAGAATTGATTCAGAAGCGTGATTTGACTGACATGAAAAGTAGCCAATCACAGTCGACCTTTTCTAGTCGCGTGAAACGTAAGGGCGGGACAAAGGCTTTCTGTGTTGCAGAGACAGAGAAAACAACTTAAAAACAAATGTTTTGTTGGAATAATGCTTCTCGGATGTTTTCACTATAGAGATGTCTAGCAGAGTAATTAAACCGCGGACATATTTTCTGCCTTTTTGATGATCTACATACACGTTTCGCTCTCCGACAGCCAGTCGACTCGCCTCTGACCTGTCACTCCTCTAAATACATTCTGAATGGCGGCGCGGGAACAGAGGTATTGCGCAATAACTAATTTCTGCAAATGTGGCGAGTGCTTTATTTTAACACGAGAGAGCGCATTCATGTACGCAAATCGCTAAAACAGATATGCGAGCTCCTAAATAGGCTTTTTTTTTCAAATGAACTGCAAGTCCACTCATGATCGCCTGTGTGCTCAGATTGAATACAATCGCGATCTTTCCACTATTAAAGTAGACATTATTTATCTTTATTCCTTGACTAAATTTAGTCAAAAGTATTCAAAGTTATCAAGTATTTAGAATTAGATTGATGCATGATCGATGACAATGCAAATGTTCTTATTTGGCTGTATTGTGAAGTGAAACTACTTTTAGCAAAGGTGGAACTTATTTCTTTACGACAAAAGAATTATGCTGGAAATGTTTCTGGATGAGGTATTTGTGTGATTTATACATTAAGCTGTATTCTGATCTGTCTTAAAGCATTACAGGTCAAAACAATTCGTTGTTACGTATTGTTTATTTATCAAAATTAACAATAAGGCTCTTAAAGCACTGCTTTGATAAATGTAGTGTTGTCATATTTCAAATACTTCAAGTAAAATGAAGTCATTTATTTATTTATTTTTACTGACAGTGTACTTGTATTATTTTTTTTTTGTATTTTAGATTAAGATCAAGTGTAAAATAAAATCTACATGTGATGTACAGCTATTTAAGAAACAAATTTGCCATATTGTAAAGAAAAATAGTGTAAAATATGTAAATAAAAGGCTAAATTTAAATATTTTTACCATATACTTTAATTAAACCTTTCAAAGCTTGAAAATATTGTTTAAAAATGGGCAAAAAAGTGTCTCTATGGCCTTAAAGTTTATGTGGTAGTTTTGCCAGTGCTATTGAAAAAAGATTAATTGTCATGAAAGGAAAAATCGACCATACTTCCTTTGTTAGTGCAAATTCCTATACATGTAGCTTTGAGATTTAAGCAATTAAACCATTCAATCAGGTTTACACTTAAAAAAAGTGATTTCATAATGAAAATCTGATTATTTTTTTTCAAAAGTAACCAACTAGTACTTTTTAAAAGAGTACTTTGTACTTTTACCTAATATTAGTATTATTTACTAAAATTTGTGTTATTTTAGCAGTGTAATAGTATTTTTCCTTGAGTACAAAAAAGATTTCACAAGCATTAAGTGCAGGTTTATTATATTATTAATATATGATTAATACATATTATTATTATTATTAATGGTTTTTATGTGTATCTATTCCTATGCAATGTTTTATGGGTTGCTAAAAATACATTTCAGGTCTTCAATACATAGCATGTCAGTCTTGAAAAAAAAAATAGGTGCTGGAATTGATTTTCATTAGGCTGTGCCTGTATGAACCCTGTCATTTGTACATTTAACATTTCAAGATTTGTCTAAAAGTGTATGAATATGACATATAGCCTATATTTATGAGGTCCAAGCAACATTTCCAGCTTTTGATGAATAGGCTATTAGAAATACTTTAAATTTAAGTACAGCAGTTTTCTTTTTACTTTTTAAGAACAGCGCCATTTTTTATCAACCTTTAAAAGCACATTTTAACTAAAACGTATTTTTTTTTTTTTTACCTGCAAGCACAGTTAATGTTCAGACTATTTAAAATGTTTAAAGTGACTGACAATAATACATATTCTTAATAATAGGAATTAATCTGCATCGTTTTTAAACTGTGCACACATGTAGCTGCTTAATTAGGCCCACAACGCTATTTTTAATACTGGTTTAAAAATAGCGTCATAAGGTGGTACTTGGAGAGACAATTTTTTTCTAAGGTGGTACTTGGAGAGACAATTTTTTTCTAAGGTGGTACTTGGTGAAAAAAGTTTGAGAACCACTGGTATAATGCAATTTTATAGTTTTTTTCTATATTTTTAAATAAATAAAAGTACCCTTAAGTTTAAAAGCAGAGTAAGCTTATTTTGAAACATTAAAATATAGAAATAAAAGTGTATATATTGCATAATGTGTAGTCAAGTCACCTTTGTTCTCTAGTGCTTTATATAATAAAGTGATTTAAAGCCACCATGCAAAGATGAACAGGAAAATGATAAAATGTCAGATTACAGACTAGCTAAGTTATTTATCTTATTAAACACACTTCTGGATATAATGATTTATAATAGTAAATAATATAATGCAATACAATACATAAAATTGGTCTTACAAATTCAGTCATTTCTACTGCCTTGAAACGTTTTTTTTTTTTTTTTTTTTTTTTTTTGTGTATAATCTCCACATCCATCAAGTAAGATTTATTTACAGCCTAGATAAACTGCAAATACTCTGATATGGTCACTGCAATTTCCTAAAAGTCATGTGATTTAAAGTAAACCAGCAGTTTACAGATCCTTTCTGATTGGCTGATTTAAAGCGTTGTAAAATCAAGTAGTATTTAAACAATGTACCGTACAGACCACTAAACTGCATTGTTCTGGTGATTCAAGGATCCAAGATACTTCATACTCCATACTCCAAGAGAACCTCAACTCAGATTCAAAGGTTTGTCAAATTTTAATTATTATTATATTTAGTTGTGATACTAATTTGACACCTTACTAGTATTGGTTGGACCCCATTTTGCCTTAATCCTTTGTGGCATAGATTTAACAATATACTAAATATATTCCTCAGAGATTTTGCTCCATATTGATATAATAGCATCACGCAGTTGCAGCAGATTTGTCGGCTGCACATCCATGATGTGAATCTCCCGTTCCACCACATCCCAAAGGTGCTTTATTGGATTGAGAACTGGTGACTGTGGAGGCCATTTGAGTAGATTGAACTCATTGTCATGTTCAAGAAACCAGTCTGAGATGATTTACGCTTTATGAAATGGCGCGTTATCCTGCTGGAAGTAGCCATTAGAAAATGGGTACACTGTGCTCATAAAAGGATGGACATGGTCTGCAACAATACTCAGGTTAATAATACTATTAATAATTCAGGTTAATAATCAGGTTAATGAATAATACTCAGGTGTATAATACTAAAATTCCAAACTTAAAACCTTTAGAAAAACAGAATTATATCTAGCACCTATTTGATTGAGTAGCAAGCACATCTTGTCAGTGTGTAATAAAATTTATTGCATACACAGATTGCAAACAAAGACGACATCTATGGAGAAAAGCACTCTGTCCAAATTGACTGTAGTGGTTGAGACAGGCTGGCATGGTACATTTAAAAAGCATACAACTTACAAAGGAGTAAGGCAATGTTGAAATGAAATGCTTGAATGTTTTAGATGATGTCATAAATTTCAGTTATTTTACCTGTAACAAACAGCCCATTTTACTGATGAGGTATAATTTTATTATTTATGTGTTTACACGTGCAGCAGTTACTAACATCCAACTTCATTTATTAACATTCTCAGACAAACTAATCTGCGTATAGAGACGGATCTCACCAGACAATTGAATCTCTACAGACAGAGGAATCTCCACAAACTATCGAGTATCCGCAGACAGATGAATCTCCGCAAATAATTCACTCTTCACAGATAGAAGGATCTCCGCAAACAATGGAGTCTCCACAGGCAGATGGATCTCCACAAACAATTGGTCTGTCTCTCTGTTATCAATTAATTCTGTCTCTCTGCTTCTGCTGTGTAAATGTAAATGAATCATCTTTATAATCTTTTTCATTCTTTCTTTTTTTTCAGATTCAACTGAAAACACAAGGGGCGTAAGGGGAAATAGCATACGTGAGACAACAAATGGAGATTCTGAATCAAATGATTCCAGCAAGGTAAATATTCACAGTAATGTTTAGACTGGTTTTAACAGGCAGAATTTACTTCTCTCTCTCTCTCTCTCTCTCTCTCTCTCTCTCTCTCTCTCTCTCTCTCTCTCTMTATATATATATATATATATATATATATATATATATATATATATATATTCATAATCAGTCTTAATTTGTTATCTTTAGTGTGTTTAGAACTTAATACTTGCATCTGAAACCTTTGGATTATGGGGACCTAGGTTCTAGCTTTGTACATGTCTTGATCCAATTCCATCTTTTAGCTGATTCTCAGTCTATAGTCCAATGTCCTATAAAACAGGATTGAAGACTTGCACTGCAAAGTAAAATCAATTTCTGATTAACTGAGCAAAGAGTTTTAGCCACATTTTTTAATAAGTTGAACTCGAAGACCTAAAACATTTTTCTATGTACACAAAAGGCCCATTTCTCTCAAATATTGTTCACTCATTTGTCTAAATCTGTGTTAGTTAGCACTTCTTGTTAGCCAGGTGTGGCATACAGGTCAGAAAATGAGTCAGTATCTGGTGTGACCACAATTTGCTTCCTGCAGTGCAAAACATCTTTGCAAAGAGTCAATCAGGTTGTTGATTGTGGCCTGTGGAAGATCCAGAGTATCCCAAACATGCTCAATGGGTGACATGTCCTTTGAGTATGCTGACCGTCCACGAACTGGGATGTTTTCAGCTTCCAGAAACTGTCTACATGCATTTTCATGCTGCAGTAATGTTTGTGAATGAATGGTACAACAATGGATCTCATTGCGGGCAGTATCTCTGTGGATTCAAAATGCCATCAATAACCTGCAGCTGATTCACAAAGTTCACAATGTTGTAGATGGAATTTGCCCATATAATTATGTTTTTAATAATTAATAATAACCAGATTAGTGCAACCTGCAGCTTTTTCTGTGAGTTTTCTGTGTGAAGACAGAAAATCAACATGGACACAAATATTTAATAATGATTGTGAAAATGTACAGACAGTATACACCTATTTACAAATTGTGTGTAATGTGAAATAGGAGAAGTGAGAGAGATTGAGGAAAAGAGAGAGGAGGGGAAAGGAAGGGGGAAGAAGGCTGTGCAGCTGGACCACCCTTCCCTCTACAGATTTAACTACAGTTCAATCATCATCTAAATACCTTTCTATTGTTACATCTAAATAGATAAAGTAGGTTGCATTGGACAGAATTTTTCTTGCTTACAACTAGGTGAACTTGGGGGTTCCAGGCAAGGCAGTCCTGCATGTGAAAGCAAAGCTTTAGAGGCCATGATTTTTTGATACTGATGTGATCAAAGCATATTTGTCAGGAGAATGGAGGCTGCGTAGGCCTCGTGTCCCTGATGAGGGCGGGGAATTACAAAAAATCAAGATGATTAAACACTTGAAGTATTAGGTTTATAACTAATCCACAAAGTGTATGAACAAACACACACATGTAAAAACGTTTTATACATTAAGCATATGTTTTCGAGCTATGTGTTAAAGGTCCATTTCTGTGAGAATATGCATGCTGCATGCTATGTTTTGAAGCTTAATATCTCCCTGGTTGCCGTGGTTACTTGGAGGGTGTTTTCCTTAAATTAGGCAGATATTTAGCAATTGTTTTGCTAGATGTAACAATTTATTGTGATGGATCTGTCTATTTGTTACAATGTTCACATTAGCAAACCACTCACCCACAAGACCTCATACATGCTGTCTGCCATCTGCCCTGCACAGTGATGATCAAACTACAGTCAGGTCGAGACCTCGATGACCCCTAAATTTTCAGTAATGCCTTAGAAGAAGGCATAGTGAAGAGAAATTAATATTAAATTCATGTGGAACAGGTCTGGTAGACATTCCTGCAGTCAGTATGCTAATTGCATGCTCCCACAAAATGTATAACATCTGAGGCATCGTACTGTCTGATAAAACTGCACATTTTAGAGTACAATTCCTTACAACTATATAGTGCTTTTCTTGGCACTCAAAGTACTTCACAGATTTTTGGGGGTGTAATCTCGTCAACCACCACCAGTGTTCAAAATCCACCTGGATGATGTGATGGCACCCAATTTTGTGCCAGTCCACACACCACACACACACCAGCTTATTGGAGAGGATGTTTAGTTAGAGGCGACTTAGCAAATTTGGCCAGGATACTAAGGGGAAACCATTGTTCTTCTCATCCAAAAGACAGTGTTTACTGACAGAGTCCCCATCCCTATGCTAGGGCATTAGGACCCACAGAGAACAGGTTAAGGACCCCTGCTGGCATCACTAACACCACTTCTAGCAGCAACCGACTGTGGGGTTGTGGTCTCTTATCCAGGTACTAACCTTGCTCATCCCTGCTTATCTCACAGTGACCATGTGCGAGCTGCAGAGAGCTAGCTGCTAGTTTTATTGAGGCCAGCCTATGGCACACCTGTGCAATAATCATGCTGTCCAATCAGCATTTTGATATGCCACACCTGTGAGGTGGATGGATTATCTTGACAAAAGAGAAGGGCTCTCTAACACAGATTTAAACAAATGTTTAAAAAATATTTGGGTGAAAGAAGCTTTTTTTTGTGTACATAGAAAAAGTTTTATGTCTTTGAGCTCAGCTCATGAGAAATGGAGCTAAACAGAAATGCTGTTGATGTTTTCGTTGAGTGTAATAATAATACTGATAACAATGATATGTATTATAATAGAACAAACTAATAATAAATGACTCTTGTCAGTATTAATAGTGGACATTAATTTGAGAATAAAGTGCAAGCATTAATGCTCTTAATTATATTAGGAATAGTGTGCTGTTGTTGTTTTTTTCACATCTGATAAAGAAAAATGTTTTTTTTAAGTATCAATAATTGTGTATTGAACAGAGAGAAACCAAGAACATTGCAGGAGCAGATATTGGAACAGATCAACGCAAACAACAGGAAAAGACTGAACAAAAACAAAAACTGTTTCAAAGAATTCACCTAAACAGAAATGACCAGCTGAGAGCTGCTGATGTTCTTCAGATAACAAAACATACATTACAGACTCTTGAGTCATGTGCTGAAGATGAGCTGGTTCAAATGTTCATACTAAAACTACTCATGATGGACTACAGAGCAAGATACATTCAAGTTAAAGAGACCAAACAAAAGAAAATAGACACTGGCTCATCCATGCACGGTGGTGATATATTCAAAGCAATGTCTTTATCTAACATGGTTGCCGGTCAGTCTGAGCGAATCGATCCAATGGATGTTCAGATGGCTGTGTTTCACTGTGCTGATGGTTTCCTAAAGCAGATGATGGTCACTAAACTGTCCCAGTGTCAGTATGCTCTGCCTCTGCTTGTTCCTGATCCGTTCACACAGCAGATTGAGTTTCCACTCTGGACATTTAGACAAATCACCAAGAGCTGGAAGATCAGAAACATCAACAATGAAACCATCAGTCAAACTCAGCCAATCTATAAGGCAAAAACTCCAATGGTGTTTTTCTTCAGGTTTGGCTCAGTGTCTTCATCCAAGTCTCATCTGATTAACAGCCTGATCAATGACAGACACAACACATTCTTCCACAGGAACTGCCCAGGCAGCAGCAGATCCAAAGTCCTAATGAATGGAGTGGTGGAGATCGCCTGGTTCTGTCCTTCTGGAAAAGACACTGATAAATTCAATAACTGTGTGGCCTTCTGTAATCTACATGGAGATGCAGGAGAACATGAGAAACAGATGAAGACCCTCACAGAAATGGCCTCAGTCAATGTGGTTCTACTGCCACAACTGGACAGCAATGACAGAAGTGCAGCAATAATCCAAAACCTGTTCACAAACACAAAGCCACTCATCTGCCTTTTTACCGAAGATGAATCTGCTGTAATTGAGATAGGGAAAGGGAAATTCAAAATTGGTTTGAAGTACAGAAATCAGTCAGATGTATCTGAGGAACTCAGAGGTGCAATAAAAAACTGCCTTTTAGAATCATCTGCAAATTTCAGACTTGATGCATTTAAACACTTAGATGTCAGAGTTGATGAGGAAGAGGATGAAGGCTGCAGAAGAGAAAGAGAAGCAGCACAGCAGATGATCAGTTTACTGGAGAATAAAAAACTGACAGAAATCAAAGAATCATTTCTGCCTCATCAGGGGAAACTGTGGCATCAGTGGTGTCAGAAGAACAAAGAACTACACCGACCTCAAGGAGATGAACCAGACAAGATAGTAAGTGACAAAAAAACAGAAATGATGAACATTCGTAAACAGCAGCATGAATCTGACATCAGTGAGTTCATGAAGCACTTTATTAAAACAATGGATCCATATGACAAACATGAGAATGTTTTTTTCCTCAAATGGCTCACAACCCTCCTGGATGAACATATCTCAGATAACCTTTCTGACCTACATAACATGTATAATAAAACTTGGTCAATGATTGTAGAAATGAAAGAACACAAGAACAACAACAATAAACCTGAACTCAAAGCTAAACAAGCAGAACTTGAGAAAATATCTGAGGATCTTCAAGCTGCAACCTTCGGTCTGGAGCACATCATGAGGGAGATCAGTCAGATCTATGAATCATGTTCATCTGTGAAGGAGATCAAGAAAGATCTGCCGGTTGACTTCTCTTCTCTCCCGAGTCTCGCAGCAGAGATGATGATCTCTGGGTTTCCACTGGAGTTGATGGATGGAGATGCTGCTCATGTTCCTGTGATCTGGATCTCTGCTGTACTGGATCAGCTTGTCCAGAAACTGGGAGACCAGAAAGTCTTTGTGCTGTCAGTTTTAGGGATTCAGAGCTCTGGGAAATCCACCATGCTGAATGCCATGTTTGGACTCCAGTTTGCTGTCAGTGCTGGCAGATGCACCAGAGGAGCTTTCATGCAGCTGGTCAAAGTGTCTGAAGAGATGAAAACTGAGATGAACTTTGACTATATTCTGGTTGTTGATACTGAAGGTCTTCGTTCTCTAGAACTGGCTGGAAAATCAACAAGAGGTCATGACAATGAACTGGCCACATTTGTTGTAGGTCTTGGAAATCTGACCTTGATCAACATCTTTGGGGAAAACCCCTCTGAGATGCAGGATACTCTTCAGATTGTGGTTCAGGCCTTCATGAGGATGAGGAAGGTCAGACTGAATCCCAGTTGTGTGTTTGTGCATCAGAACGTTTCAGATATCACAGCTGGAGAGAAAAACATGGAAGGAAGGAGAAAACTACAGGAGACGTTGGATGAGATGACAAAACTCGCTGCTAAAGATGAAGTCTGTGAGGCAGAACGTTTCAGTGATGTCATTAAATTTGATGTTCAGAATGACATAAAGTATTTTGCTCAGCTCTGGGAGGGCAGTCCACCAATGGCACCCCCAAACCCAAACTACTGTGACAATGTTCAAGAGCTTAAGAAATCCATTATTTCCCAGGCATCAAAATCACAAGGAATCATGCTGAGAGACTTGAAAGGTCGTATTGAGGATCTCTGGGAGGCTTTACTAAATGAACAGTTTGTCTTCAGCTTCAGAAATTCACTGGAGATTTCAGCTTACAGGAAACTGGAGACTGAATACAGCAAGTGGTCCTGGAGTCTCCGCAGTGCCATGATGGAAACTGAGAACAAACTGCACAACCAAATAGAAAATGAGATAATTCAAAAGGTTGAAGAAGCTGATCTTCAAAGAGAGCTGAAAGAGACAATTGAAGAAGTGCAAAAAAAATTGTCAGAATTCTTTGAGAAAGACAAAGATAATTACATACTGATTCAGTGGAAAGCATCATTTGAAATCAAAATCAACGATGTTCAGGAAAACATTGTGAGAGAAACAAATAGAAAACTAAATGAGGTTCTTCAACAGAGAGACCTAAAGAAAAAGATTGATGCTCAGAGAACATATCATGAAAACACTCTCTTTGAAAAGAGCAAAGAACTTGCCTTAACACTCAAAGACAAAGCAAAAGATGAAGAAACACTAACGCATGAATTTGCTGTGTTTTGGGAAAAGAGTGTGAAAAAGATCATCACTAACAATCCTCAAATCAAAGAGATTGACATAATGAGAGATGTGAGAGAGATCCTTAAAGACATTTATAAGGGGCAGCTCCCTGCAGACGACTCTTGGAATAAGAATGATATTTTCACAGTGCAGAGTTATTCAGAATATGTAAAAATGAAAAAGTCCAATGTTAAAATTGTCCTAAAAGGGATGTTTGGATATAGTCCTCTGTCTAAAGAGGATGAAGCTATAATAAGAACATTTGTCACTGATGTTGATTTGCAGACAGACAAGCAGATTCATCTTTTTAACATTTCAAAGATGGGCTACAACATCAGCTGCATTCAACAACTCACAGGATACATAAAGGCAAGAGTAACAGAACACGAAGAAGGACCGGTGAAATATGTGTTCAAGAATGAATTCTTTGTTGATTTGGTTCTTTCCATCTTTGAGAGAGCAAAAAATACTTTTACTGACCAGCACAGACTGTTCAGGGAAGCCAATGACCCTGAAATATATGTTGACAACAAGAGAGCGGAGTACTACAGTATTTTCCAAAAACTTATTCATGGAGCAACATCAGCCGCCATTTTTGGTGAGATCATCTGTCAAAAACTCAAAGAGCCCATTGAGCAGACCATCTATAAGAAAATTGCCAGACATTTAGCAGATGAAATGAGATCAAACTGTCCTTCACTGAATGGAAACAGATCAAATCTGGAGAAACACATCCTGAAGACACTGGCAGAAGAGGAGGACTTTGACAAATACATGAAGTACATTTATAATCCCCGAGATTACTTCAAGAGTTTCATCACAGATGAAGTCAGTCAGTACATCAGTGAAAAGTTTAGCATCAGGGACAAGATAAAGGAGAACCTTGAACTCCTGCAGAGGAAGATTATAAATGCAGCTCATGAATCTACTGCACAGGTTCAGGTCAACAAAGGAGATGTTGATCTGTGGTTGATGAGCTTCACACAGCAGTTTTCAGATGTGCTGATCTTCTCTGAAAAAGACCTCAGTGGAGTCAAACATGATGATGTTGATGATTTTAACCTCCTAGAAGATGTGATAAGACAAGAACTTCCCAAAATAACTTCAGAGATCTGCAACACGGATACATTTAATGAAAAACTGGATGTCAAGCTCAGGCCAGAGGAGCTTCTGAGTGATCATTTGTGTCAGTGTTGTTGGGCTCAGTGTCCGTTCTGTGGAGCCATCTGCACAAACACCATAGAAAACCATGAAGGAGATCACAGTGTTCCTTTCCACAGAGTGGGAGCAATTAAAGGAAGACATTACTATCAAACAGAGGATTTCAGTGTATCTTTTTGCACAACTTCAGTAACAAGTACTAAAAGTTTTCTTGTTTCAGAGAAGTGGTTTCCTTTTAAAGAATACAGAAGCGCAGGAGGAGTTTACGCAACATGGAGCATCACCCCTGACCTCTCTGAACTGTCCTACTGGAAGTGGTTTGTGTGTAGATTCCAGACAGATCTGGAAAAACGTTATAAGAGAAAGTTTCAGGGTGATGGTGAGATTCTAGCTGAATGGAAAAATCACAAACAACAAGATGCTATTGCGAGTTTAGAGAAATACTTTTAATAACAAACGTATACATAAGAACAGATGTGGTTCAAACCACCTTTTAAAACCCACTTCATAACTGAACAGTCAAATATATATACATACATTTAGTTTTAGCTTACACATTATATCCTATGTGATTGATGGACGTTTATATATTAACTAATATGGGCATTATAGAAATTATAGTGAATAATTTGTGCAGTCTAAGTGTGCTTTTCACTGTGACACTGACACTTAAAGAACCACAACATGCATACATTGTTCTCCAGTCCAGAGACAATGAAGTGGATTATCAGCCATCAGTTCAGCATGAACAGGCTTGGCTGTAATTAGTGTCTATGTAATGACACAGTTTTGTTTCATAAAGAGATGGCTATCATCAAACTTTCTTGCAAGAGCAAATAGGGAAAAGTAAGTTTTTTTTAACAGATGAAAAACATATTAGGAAATTATAAGAAGATGATTCCCTTTAAAACATGAATGGTACATTTGAAGAGCTATCGATCCTGTCTACTCTGAGAAAACAGAAAACTACTACAGTGTTAACAAACATGTCTAATGACTAATTCTGCTGCCCTTTTTGAGGAGATCATCCATCAGAATCTCAAAGAAAGCCACTGAGTAGAGTGTCTGCAATAAAACTGCCTGAGATTTAGCAGATAGACCGAGATCAATCTATGAATCACTGAATGGAAATCTGAAGAATCACATCCTGAAGACACTGGCAGAAGAGAAGGATGTTCATGAATAGATTAACTACATTAACAACCCCCCCCCCCACCCCCCCCCCCCCAAAAAAAAAAAATAAAAATCCAGCATTACTGCATTTACTGAGGATAAACATTAATGTGTTCAGATCAACAATGCTAATCTGCTGATTTGTTTATTATTGGATTTTGACAGAAGAGCTTCTGAATGATCCATCAGTGCTGTTGGGATAATAAATTTAGGACATCAGATGAGTGTTTGTGTGCACAAATATCTAAGTTTAAATAAATTCTTGCTTTGGATAATCTAAATAAAATGTGATTTAGGGGAAAATGTTAAAATGTTAAAGGAAATGTACTTTTCTTATAATTACATTATTGATTTTAGAGAGTTTAACTTGAGATATTTATTGTGGAAAAATGATTTAGAGAAATATGTTAAAAAGTTGAAAGAATTTACTTTTCTGATAATTATATTGTTGATTTAAGAGAGTTTAACTTCAGATATTTACCGTGGAAAAAAGGATTTAGGGGAAATATGTTAAAAAGTTGAAAGAAATTTACTTTTCTGATAATTACATTATTGATTTCAAAGAGTTTAACTTCAGATATTAAGAGTGGAAAAATGGTTTAGGGAAATATGTTAAAAAGTTGAAAGAAATTTACTTTTCTGATAATTATATTGTTGATTTAAGAGAGTTTAACTTCAAATATTTAGTGTGAACTTGTATTTGTTCATGCATCTTGTATTGATTTGCTAACTACTGATTAAATAAAACGCATGTGAAAATAGCAATACTCGTTTCATTCTTTGAGTCTTTTCTGTTAAAGGAGAACCAAATGCCTTGTTTGTGCACATACTGCATATTACACAATATATTTATTTTATGTACACTATGTACACTATGCAACTAAAGCACAAAAAGTACACTGTATAAAATGTAATGACAAAAAGTGAAAACTACATTTTTTGTTGTTGCTGTTGCTTTAACTTAATTTAATCAGGTTTCAACTAAATTTAAGGTCTATGGAGGAAAAACCAACCTACGTCACACATGACGTCACACGGGTTCCCGGTAGCAAAAAAAACAAATAAACGGTTGCAATAGCAAACATGTCGTGTTGTGTAGTAGGAGACCAAAATCTAAAGTCCAAAATTAGAAAACGTAACTTTAACTGTACACCACAACACACTGCTTTCAATGCCAACTGCAGACATCTTTGGCTAAAAGGGAGCTGAAAAGAGTGAGGGCCTAATTAAAATGCTGGACTCTGCAGTTTTCATTTTATATCACAGGACTCGAAATTGCGACCATTTTGGTCGCATATGGGCCCGAAATTTAAGCTATGCAACCTCATGATATATTTAGGAGCAATTGTGTGACTGCATATAATAGTTGTAGTGTGACCTGTTTTTTTTTTTTTTTCTAAAAATGTGCTCAACATCTCTTCCCTGCCACTATATCAGTTCATATCAGCTGTCAAAGACTTTCCGCTGTCAGATGACAAGTATAAAGCATATTTGGCGTGCTGTCCGACGGGAGGGCTCTGAGCTCGAGGAGACACCCCAACTCGAGTTATTCCCCTTATCAGGAAACAAAGAGGAGTTGGGATTCGAGCGAAGTATCTAGCCCGGCCCCAGAACGCTCCCCCCGGGAATGCAATGCAAGAGGTGAGGTGACGGGGTGGTGGAGGGATGCTAGAGTCGTGAGATGCTGCAGGTAAGACAGCTTTGTTATATATAGGGGTTGCTCAGAAACTGATTTGATGATGGGATAATTGTCAATGACGTATTCGATACTGAAACTTCTGCGCATGCTCCTCCCGAAATTTGTTTACAAACATCACTTAGCATTTAAAATGACACAAAGCAAAACCAAAACCTTTCTTCCTTTCTTTTGTCCGTTCTTTCTTGAGATGTATATTATTTTTCTGTTTAATCACTGATGTCTGCTTTGCAGCTTTCAGCCTTAAATTGAATGGTTTATTATAATCTTTAGTTTGTTTTTTTATTTATTAAATTGACATGCATATAAAACAATAATACAAGAAAAATATTTCCTACTGCAATGCTTCATTTGTGTTTGATGCAAACCATCAATTTATTTTTCATAAAGTAACAGCAGGACTTCATATAGCAGATAACGCACACTCAAACACATTCAGGGCAGCATGATCATGAGAAATGTAATTCATTGTTAGTATTATTGTCATCATCGTCATTTTCAATTTTTTATAATTATTAGACATTTTAGAATTATAGCACAAATATTAAGTAATCTCAGCATTAGTTAGATTAGTTGTTTCTGCTTTTTGTAAGTCCTAATTGATGTTGTTTTAAAATACAATAAATCCCTTAATATACAGTTTGCAGCTGTGCTCATTCATGTTTGGTGGGTGCTTCTAATTTTTTTCTGGTGCTAAATATTTGAAGTTGGGGGCACCGGTGCTACCAAGAAAAAAAGTTTATTTCAAGCCCTGTATCAGGTAAGTTCACACTGTACTGAATCATACACATTACTCGTTTTTGATTGCAGCAATGATTTCAGCAAAAACAGTTAAATATGGAAAATTAAACTGTGGACACTGAATGCTAAGAATGAAATGTAAAAGTGTATGTTCATATGCCCTGCCGTAAAGGTGCTGTTCGCTGTGAGAATCCAGTTGTTCTGCTTGTTGATGATTACCCAGGCCTTGTATAGCTCCGTCTCAGGGCTTCATGCTTGGCCATTTCGTCTCATCCGTTATCTTTTGGAAAGGTGCTTTCGCAAAAACGGAAATGCTTGTAGTTTCTGCCAACTCGACTCTACACCATAACTTTTCAATCCAGATGGATGGGGCAACCATTACTGCATCCAAAATGGTGAAAAGTCTTGGAGTAACGATTGATGACCAACTAAACTTCTCTGACCACATTTCTAGAACTGCTCGATCGTGCAGATTCACTCTCTATAACATCAGAAAGATCCGACCCTTCTTATCTGAACATGCAGCTCAACTCCTTGTTCAAGCTCTTGTTCTCTCCAAACTGGATTACTGCAACTCTCTACTAGCTGGGCTTCCAGCTAACTTTATCAAGCCTCTTCAACTGCTCCAGAATGCAGCAGCACGAGTTGTCTTCAATGAACCTAAACGAGCACATGTCACTCCGCTGCTAGTCCGTTTGCACTGGCTGCCAGTTGCTGCTCGCATCAAATTCAAAGCTCTGATGTTTGCCTACAAAGTGACCTCTGGCCTTGCTCCTTCTTATCTGCTCTCACTTCTGCAGATCTATGTGCCCTCCAGAAACTTGCGTTCTGTGAATGAACGTCGCCTCGTGGTTCCATAACAAAGAGGGAAGAAATCACTTTCGCGAACGCTCACGCTCAATCTGCCAAGTTGGTGGAATGAACTCCCTAACTGCATCAGAACGGCAGAGTCACTCGCTACTTTTAAGAAACGACTAAAAACTCAACTATTTAGTCTCCACTTCACTTCCTAATCTGCAATTGCCTCTTGGAATATCACACTAACTGTACAAAAAAAAAAAAAAAAAATACTAATACTAATAATACTTCCGCTTCCCCTTCTTAGACTTTACAAACCTGAAACTTGCCTATAGCACTTATTCATTGTTGCTCTTATAGTTGTGTAAATTGCTTCCTTGTCCTCATTTGTAAGTCGCTTTGGATAAAAGCGTCTGCTAAATGACTAAATGTAAATGTAAAATGCAAATAGACTTGCCAAATGACGACGCTCACTTTAACGTTAATTTTGCAATAGAAATGTGCTTATCACTGGGTGACAAGCTATTATAATATGATGAAAGCATTATGTAAATAATATATTTAATATGTAATTATGATAATGTATTTCTAAGACAACAACAAACTCTGTATCGCATTGGATGCCATTCCCTCACTGTAAATGCAAGAACTCCTGTTTTCTTGCACATCCTGAATGTTAACAAACTGGTAATTCGTCTATATTTTAACAATCTAGGTGCAAAGTCTAAAGCTTTGTGCATAAAAAAAAAAAAATTAAAGGCGTATCCGAATCCACTTTTGCCATTTCAAGAACGAAAAAATATGCTCTGCGCCCCGGTGCATGGTCTAACAGGGATGTGCTTATTCTCTTAATGAGTTTCGGGTGTGTTTTGAGCATAACGTCCATTAAACCAATCAGAGTCTAATCTCCTATTCCCTTTTAGAGTCAGTTGTGTCGTGCCGTGGCACATTTGCTATTTACATGACTGACTTTGTAAGTGGAACAACTGAATGCTTCACTATCAAGAAAACAGTTAAGCAGACCATCTGCGGCACAAAGATAAAGAACAAGTCTCTTCCATTTAGATTCTTTACTTTTCTTTTACTCTTTACTTTTCCCACTTTCGTGGTTAAGAAAACGATTAAAACTTATTCTACTGAAAACATCCATTTGCCTACATATTTTATTTTGTTTGATAAGCACAAAGATTTTTTTAAAAACTATTTATAAATTCAGTTTTGAATTTCCAAAAAACAAATAAATGAACAATCACGAAACAGCACTACCTGAAGAACATAGCGCAGTTCTTAGATTATCTCTCTGAAACCCTGCCGGCCTCCTGCCGCCTCTCCATCACCGCCCTGGTACTGGTACGCAGGGAGGTGAGAGCTCTCATTCGCGGCATATGCCAGCATGTCGTTGTGCACGAGGTCAGAACTAAGCAGGCAAAGGAAGGCAGACTGATCTCTAAGGCCAGCCTGGTACTCTGTCACCAGACCGCTGGAAGAAACATCCCTGCCCTTCTAGGTAATTGCTCTGTCCGCCGGTCAGCATTTCCACCTTTTCGTTCCTTGGTTTCTGCTCCGGGGCACCAACAGCTCTTGGTTAAACCAGCCACGTCAGTCTGCCTCCTTCCCCCTCTAATGGGATTCCATTCGGGGGGAAGGGAGTAGGCTGACGTGGTTGGTTTAACTGGTTCAACCAAAAGCTGCTGGTGCCCTGGAGCAGAAATGTTTTTTTTTTTTTTTTGCTTTAGGGCACCAACAGCTCTTGCTAAGTTAAACTATTCGTGGTCTAACTTGTCTAACTTACTGCCTTCATTAGATAGCCTGGAGTCCAACCCAAACACAAGGCATCAGTGGCGCTTTTATGGTTTTCTGACTGGTTACCTAACCTCCATCTCAGGGCACCGCTATGGAGTCTTCCAGAATCTGACCATCCAGGAGGTTAAAGAGGCATCCAGAAGCCCGGACAAGTCTGCCTATGTCATTTCCTTGTGTATGGCGCGAGTAAGGTGGGGGCCACCAGTAGTATGCACTCACTCACATTTTATCTCTGCTTGTTCTGACGCCAGATCCCCACACATAAGACATACAGAGCCTTCGACACGGCGCAGTTGTTTCTCAACAAGGAAAAATACAGCTGGTTCTTGGGGCTGCGGGCTCCTCTCCCCGGAGGAAGCCAGACCACCTATTTCTTTTTCACTTCCAGAGCCAGTCCCTGTTGGACCCTGAACAAATACTTTCAATCTGCGTGGACCAGCATGGGGCTTCCCGGCAAATCCACCTTTACTGATGTACGGACTGCCATCGCAACCCACATGAGTATGCATGTAATGCCCCTGTGACTACCAGCGGCTTTGATCCTAAAAAGGTTCTGTCTGTCTGTCTGTCTCTGACGCAGGCAAAGAATGCACATTCTTCAGAGGATCACCGGAAGGTTTCATGACACTTCAACTTCAAGATAAGTTCTACGCACTTCACCTCAGACCTCTTCAAACACGTGAGTGCAGCAGACTCTTTTAGAGGGCCTTGGTGGAGGAGGAGGGGGTGGCAGCGAGCAGAAAAAGCCCCTCAAGGAAGGGGCGCAAGAGGACAGAGACTCCCGGGTCTCCCCTGATAAATCAGTTTCTCTTTGGCATGGATGGTAACAGCAGAATGTGTGGCATTGGCTAACTGGCCTTTCTGTGTCTCTTTTCCAGGAGGGAACCAGCAGGAGGACGCTGCCATGGCAGCCTGCCAAGGGGAAAAGCTAGGGGCCACGCCCACTCGAACCAACAGAAGACTCTGAATCTTCCTGAATAAATATTATACAACTTAACAATAATGGTCATATGGTGTTCAGTGTCTTTATTATTCCTCTATCTGTGTGGCAAAAATAGCTTCAGTCGGGACAAGTGAGCCCTGTCTCCTGTGTTAAAAGTGGGATGCCCGCGTCCAGGTTCAGCCTTGGCTAAGGGCCAATTGGGACAAATGATCCCTGTCTTGTGTGTTAAAAGAGTCTCGCGGGACGCACGCATCCAGGTTCAGCCTTGGTTGAGAGCTCATCGGGAGAAACCATCCCTTTTGCAGCACAAAGAGGTGCTAGGCTTGACAACACTGTCCAGGTCTGGATTTGCTTTGAATAGCCAAATGGCCTATGGTCCAACTCTGGGTATTAGCAAGCTTCTCCCAGGACAGCTCTGTCCTTTGAGCTGCATGAAGAGGTCAGGACAGGGCTGCTGGAGAGTGGAGTTTAACTTCATGGAAAAACTATAATAGATTGTTCAATAGACCAGAACAAGGCCGGTCTAAAGTCCAGCGCAGAGAGCGTTAGTTATGCGCCTCACTTACACACTGCTTAATACACACAGGATGTACAGCAATATGCAATTGTCTTTACATATGAAAAATAATTAAAATACTAAGGATATATATAGGATATAATAATAATATATAGGATATAAATATGAAGAATTAAAATATTACAAAACATATGATTTTCTAGCCTACATAAATATAAAAACCACACTTTCATGCCTTCTTCATCTCTGGAGGCTTTTTCAGTTCATTCATGACAATTTGCTTTTGTATAATGTTATTATTATTAGCAGTATTATTTATTATATTATATTAGAATGCATTCATGGAGAAGCAGTTTTAGCAACAAGACCAGCCTTGTGTAAGTACATTTAGATTTGTTTTCAGTGTCTGTGTATAGTTCTAGCTGTATTTTAGCTGCTTTTCAGCTGTTTGTGATGATTTTGCGCTCTCCGAGGACATTTTGACTTGTTTTTTTCAGCTGCTTGTGGATGGTTGTAGCTGTTTGCTAAGTGTTTTCAGCTGTTTGTGACGGTTTTGTGACCCCGGTGGACATTTAGACTTGCTTTCAGTGTTTGTGGGTGGTTGTAGGAAAATTAAACTTGTTTTCAGTGTCTGTGTGTGCATTTAGAAAGTTTACTCACTGTTTCCTTGGTTACTGGAAGAGCTTGTGTGTCGATCGCAGACGGTTTCGCGCCCGCAGTTTCGGGTGTTTTTACTCTCGAGGTGTGTCCAGCTGAATTCAATCAGCTAGTGCTCTGGGGTGTATATAAGCAGCTGGTCTCACCGCGGCAGCGGTCGCGGCAGCCTTGTGTGAAGACCGCATCATGTGAAGACCGACGAGTGTAAAGACCATCGACTCTTCCTTCGCCATCGACTCTACCTGCGCCATCGACTCTACCTGCGCAACTCCACCGAGCAAAGACACAGACAAAGCACTTGAGTACTTTACTTTCTTATTATACTTTATCTTTGCACTTATTGTTTTCATTGCACTTTTATTATGCGTTTACTAATTCCTGTTGTTACTAACACTTGCAAAGCACGTGAAATATGCTTTAGCCGCAATCCTCACAACCTTCGTTCAATACAAGTATCGGCTATTTCACAATTCTCTCTCTCCGTGGGCCTCTGGAATTGTCAATCTGCTGTTATCAAGAGAGATTTTATTAACTCCATAGCTACACATTCTGACTATAATCTCATGGCTCTAACTGAGAGCTGGTTGAGACCGGAGGACACTGCTACACATGCAGCTCTTTCTGCTAATTTCTCTTTTCCCCACACTCCTTGTCAGACAAAGAGGGGGGGTGGGACTGGATTTCTGATTTCCAAAGCATGAAAATTTACTCAGAGACCGTCCCTGACAAAGATCAGCTCCTTTGAATTCCACGCAGTCTCCATTATCCACCCCTTCTACATAAATGTGGCTGTCATTTACCGCCCACTCGGTACATTAGGTTACTTCTTAGATGAACTGGATGTTCTTCTCTCATCTTTTTCTAACTATGACACTCCTTTGTTGGTGCTAGGTGACTTCAACATCCACATTAAAAGACCACAAGCTAATGACTTCCTGACTCTGCTTGCCTCTTTTGACCTCAAAAGAGCACCTACTTCTGCTGCTTACAAGTCAGGTAATCAGCTAGACCTTATTTACACTTGACATTGCTTCGATGACCAAACACTAGTAACTCCACTACACAAATCGGATCATTTCCTTCTGTCTATCAACATCCACATTACTCCTGAGCCGCCACACACTCCAACACTAGTTGCCTTTCGCAAAAACCTACGCTCTCTCTCACCCTATAGACTATCCACCATTGTTTCAGACTCTCTTCCACCACCTTGCAAAATCTCTACCCTTGATACGAACAGTGCCACTGAAACACTCTGCTCCACACTAGCATCATGTCTAGACAGACTATGTCCTCTTACATCCAGGCCAGCCCGTGGCAGTCCTCCTGCACCCTGGCTCTCTGAGGTTCTCCGTGAGCATCGCTCAAAACTTTGGGCTGCAGAGAGAATTTGGCAAAAAACTAAAAATCCTGCACACCTCATAACATACCAAACTCTTCTGTCCTCTTTCTCAGCTGATGTTACTTCTGCAAAACAAACATACTTCCATCAAAAAATCAACAATGCCACCAATCCTCGCCTACTTTTTAAAACATTTTCCTCTCTCCTCTATTCTCCTCCTCCACCCGCATCCTCCAAGATACACCACCATCACCACACATGCTCACCTCTTTTTCTCAGCTCTCTGAGTCTGAGGTGACCAAACTCTTGCTATCTAGCCATGCAACCACCTGTCTGCTTGATCCCATTCCCACTCATCTATTATAAGCCATTTCTCCTGCAGTCATACCAACACTGACTCTCATAATCAACACATCTCTTGACTCTGGTTTATTCCCCACTTCATTCAGCAGGCAAGGGTAACCCCACTGCTAAAGAAACCCAACCTTGATTAAACGCTACTTGAAAACTACAGACCGGTATCCCTGCTTCCATTCATGGCCAAGATTCTGGAGAAAGTCGTGTTCAATCAAGTCATGGACTTTCTTACTCAAAACAACCTCATGGACAACAAGCAATCTGGCTTTAAGAAAGGCCACTCAACTGAGACTGCCCTGCTCTCGGTCGTGGAGGATTTCAGACTGGCTAAAGCAGACTCTAAATCATCAGTCCTCATCTTGCTGGATTTTTCAGCTGCTTTTAACACTGTAAACCACCAGATCCTGCTTTCTACGCTTGAGTCATTAGGCGTTGCAGGCACGGGTATTCAATGGTTCAGATCTTACCTCTCAAACAGGTCATTCAGGGTGTCTTGGAGGGGAGAGGTGTCCAACAAACAGCATCTAAACACTGGGGTACCACAGGGCTCTGTTCTTGGGCCACTTCTCTTCTCCATCTACACAACATCTTTAGGACCAGTCATCCAGAATCATGGATTTTCCTACCACTGCTATGCTGATGATACCCAGCTATACCTCTCTTTTCACCTTGATGATACCTTGGTCCCAGCTCGCATCTCAGCCTGCCTGTCAGACATTTCACACTGGATAAAAGATTATTATTTTCAGCTGAACCTCACAAAAACAGAAATGCTTGAAGTTTCTGCCAACCCGACTCTACACCACAACTTTTCAATCCAGATGGATGGGGCAACCATTACTGCATCCAAAATGGTGAAAAATCTTGGAGTAACGATTGATGACCAACTAAACTTCTCTGACCACATCTCTAGAACTGCTTGATCGTCCAGATTTGCACTCTATAACATCAGAAAGGTCCGACCCTTCCTATCGGAACATGCAGCTCAACTGTTGTTCAAGCTCTTGTTCTCTCCAGACTGGACTATTGCAACTCTCTACTAGCCGGGCTCCCAGCTAACTCTATCAAACCTCTTCAGATGCTTCAGAACGCAGCAGCACAAGTGGTCTTTAATGAACCTAAAAGAGCACATGTCACTCCGCTACTCATCCGTTTGCACTGGCTGCCAGTTGCTGCTCGCATCAAATTTAAAGCTCTGATGTTTGCTTACAAAGCGATTTCTGGCTGCGTCCCTTCTTATCTGCTCTCACTTCTGCAGATTTATAGGCCCTCCAGAAACATGCGTTCTGTGAATGAACGTCGCCTCGTGGTTCCATCCCAAAGAGGGAAAAAAATCACTTTCGCGAACGCTCACGCTCAATCTGCCTAGTTGGTGGAATGAACTCCCTAACTGCATCAGAACGGCAGAGTCACTCGCTGTCTTCAAGAAACGAGTAAAAACTCAACTATTTAGTCTCCACTTTCCTTACTAATATGCAATTCCCTCTCTGACTCCTAAAAAAATACTAATGTTTTGCTTCTTACAGTTTCTTTACATACCTGAAACTTGCCTACAGCACTTATTCACTGTTGCTCTTATAGTTGTGTACATTGCTTCCTTGTCGTCATTTGTAAGTCGCTTTGGATAAAAGCGTCAGTTAAATGACTAAATGTAAATGTAATTATATCCATATTTATATTTGTTTTATTAAAAACAAGCTTAGATTTGCCCGCCTGTCAGGTTTTGGACCATATAGGGCATAGCATGTGTATTTGGATATAACTCAGGTTTTTAAACACACTTCGTTAATTGTTTAGTTGTTAAATGGATCTTTATAGGAACTGTAATACAACAGTTGTAAATTAATTTAAATGTTGTTAACAAAATACAATAATAAATACATGGACACAAGAGATATGTGGAATACAAAAATTGTATGATTTATGATATATATGATCTACACTCATCACACCTCCACTTTTCCATTCTTCAGACCTCCACATCTACACTCATCAGACATCCACATTTACATTCGTCACACCTCCACTTCTGCATTCATCAGACCTCTACGTCTACACTCATCAGACCTCCACATCTACACTCATCAGACATCCACATCTACATTCGTCACACCTACACTTCTACATTCATCAGACCTCCACATCTACACTCATCACACCTCCACTTCTACATTCATCAGACCTCCACATCTACACTCATCAGACATCCACATCTACATTCGTCACACCTCCACGTCTACACTCATCTGACCTCCACATCTACACTCATCACACCTCCTCATCTACACTCATCAGACCTCCACATCTACACTCATCAGACCTCCACATCTACACTCATCAGACCTCCACATCTACATTCATCACATCTCCACATCTACACTCATCAGACCTCCACATCTACACTCATCAGACCTCCACATCTACACTCATCAAACATCCACATCTACACTCATCAGACCTCCACACCTACACTCATCAGACCTCCACATCTACACTCATCAAACATCCACATCTACACTCATCAGACCTCCACATCTACACTCATCAGACCTCCACATCTACATTTATCACATCTCCACATCTACACTCATCAGACCTCCACATCTACACTCATCACATCTCCACATCTACACTCATCAGACCTCCACATCTACACTCATCAGACCTCCACATGTACACTCCTCAGACCTCCACATCTACACTCATCAGACATCCATATCTACACTCATCAGACCTCCACATCTACACTCATCACATCTCCACATCTACACTCATCAGACCTCCACATCTACACTCATCAGACCTCCACATCTACACTCATCAGACCTCCACATGTACACTCCTCAGACCTCCACATCTACACTCATTAGATGTCCACATCTAAACTCATCAGACCTCCACATGTAAACTCCTCAGACCTCCACATCTACACTCATCACACCTCCACATCTACACTCATCAGACCTCCACATCTACACTCATCACACCTCCACATCTACACTCATCACACCTCCACATCTACACTCATCACACCTCCACATCTACACTCATCAGACCTCCACATCTACACTCATCACACCTCCACATCTACACTCATCAGACCTTCACATCTATACTCATCACACCTCCACATCTACACTCATCACACCTCCTTATCTACACTCATCAGACCTCCACATCTACACTCATCAGACCTCCACATCTACACTCATCAGACCTTCACATCTATACTCATCACACCTCCACATCTACACTCATCACACCTCCACATCTACACTCATCAGACCTCCACATCTACATTCATCACATCTCCACATCTACACTCATCAGACCTCCACACCTACACTCATCAGACCTCCACATCTACACTCATCAAACATCCACATCTACACTCATCAGACCTCCACATCTACACTCATCAGACCTCCACATCTACATTCATCACATCTCCACATCTACACTCATCAAACCTCCACATCTACACTCATCACACCTCCACATGTACACTCCTCAGACCTCCACATCTACATTCATCACATCTCCACATCTACACTCATCAGACCTCCACACCTACACTCATCAGACCTCCACATCTACATTCATCACATCTCCACATCTACACTCATCAGACCTTCACATCTATACTCATCACACCTCCACATCTACACTCATCAAACCTCCACATCTACACTCATCACACCTCCACATGTACACTCCTCAGACCTCCACATCTACATTCATCACATCTCCACATCTACACTCATCAGACCTCCACATCTACATTCATCACATCTCCACATCTACACTCATCAGACCTCCACACCTACACTCATCAGACCTCCACATCTACACTCATCAAACATCCACATCTACACTCATCAGACCTCCACATCTACACTCATCAGACCTCCACATCTACATTCATCACATCTCCACATCTACACTCATCAGACCTCCACATCTACACTCATCAAACCTCCACATCTACACTCATCAGACCTCCACATGTACACTCCTCAGACCTCCACATCTACACTCATCAGACCTCCACATCTACACCAACTGCTGTGTGTTATGGAAACATATTAGCATTTATTGTGACAGCAGCATTATAAATCCTTATAATTCATTCTTATTCTTGATTAGTCACTTTATTAATCCAGGGTTGCCCCAGCACAATGAACTGCCAACTTATTAAGCATGTGTTTTTCACAGTGGATGCTCTTTCAGCTGCAACCCATCACTGGGAAACATCCATACACACTCATTCACACACACACACACACACAAATACACTACGGACAATTTAGTTTACCCATTTCACCTGTACCACGTCTTTGAACTTGTGGAAAAAACCGTAGCACCCAGAGGAAACCCACGCAAACACGGGGAGAACATGCAAACTCCACACAGAAGTGCCACCTGACCCAGCCGAGGCTTGAACCAGTGACCTTCTTGCTGTGAGGCGAATGTGCTAACCACTGCACTGTGATTAGAAATCATTATAAATATAATTCTTTATTTGAAAGGTTTAAAAACATTTATTGTGTTTTTCTTCCTGCAATAAAGGAATATAAACAGGTCCTTGGTAATCATTTAATAAGTCATACAGTTTTATATGATTTTAATTTGTGATAAAGAAATATAAATGGGTGTTTTTTCAATTTCAATGTAAATAATAAAACTAAGTCAACTAAAATATTTTGTAGCTGTATGTATTTTCATAAAAGATTTAAATACTCGTAATGTAAATGGTAAAGTACTGTACTATTGAAATGGTAAAGCACTATAATGTGTCTATGTAAATATTGTTTTTATGTGGGAGGAATGTGTAGAAATGTTTTATTTAATAGGGCATTAACATTTACCTGTAATCCATTTTGCCAATATAAACACATATTAGACTTGTGCAGTCAAGAAATTATCAAGACAATATTAGAAATGCCTATCAGCTATTTTTTAAAATAAAATCCTGGCCACGACCCGAATATTTTTATAATAGGAGTTGACAGGCTACCTCGTGACATAATTACGTGTATAGATACATAGGTATTTGTTTTGTCAGTCGAACTTTTAGTTTGTAAACCGTCTTTTGGCGTAATTCCATCTTTGACCCGACGCAACGTGCGCGTGCACGAGAATACACGTGTTCAAATGCGCGTGAGCAGCTGAGATTGCATCAATATAAATGCGCATGCGCAGCCCGAGATTGCATCGGTCTGAGACTGCATCATGTCTGCATCCAGACTCTGTTGAGATGGTCTGTGAAGGAGAAACTCTCCAGTGTGAGAGTCAGTATGGTATCACAGATCTAAAGGATAAAGACAAAAATTCTGTAATTATGACAGTGTCTATTTAAACTGCTACATTTAAAATGACCATGATGAGTTATGAAGTCAGACCAGTTGTAGTGTTTAAATCCATACTTTCTCAAAACTTCGAAAACACATTCATTCTAAGTAAACATGTCAAGCCCCACAAGACATAACAGAAGAATAACAAATGCTTTAAGACAGGGGTTTTCAAAGTGTGAGGCGCGCCTCCCCTGGGGGGCGCCAGAGCATGTCAGGGGAGGCTTGGGAAAAAATATTATATAATAAAAATATAATTATTAAGTTTATTATATGTATTTTTTATTATTTTTAAACGTTTTAATTAAACAAAGCTTAAAAAATAATACGTAAAAAATAAGAAAACCTTTTTTACCCAGAAGGCCATGGCTGTGAATTCGCTTCTGTTTGGCAAGCCCGCCAATACAGGTATATGCCTGCTAATTTACAGTCTATGCTGCTAATACAATGGATCGGTTTCTGAGACCCCCCGATTCAAAGCCTTCAAGTTCATGGCTTAAACCCAAAAGACGACGATCTTTATGTGGTTTGTCAAGATATTTTGGCTAATGACAGCACGAGACCTGCTAAACTTCGGCGACACCTTGAATCCAAGCATGATGAGGTAGCAGGATCACCTCCAGAATTTTGTGTGTGTGTGTGTGTGTGTGTGCGTGTGTGTTTGGAAGGAGGGGGGCGCCAATGGATAAGTTGTGTCAAAAAGGAGGCCCACTGTCTTAGACTTTGAAAAACCCTGCTTTAAGATAACAGTTTAAAGACTGTATATGTTTAAGAAGATCACCTAGTCATAAAAATGCATTTACATTTATCATAGTTTTATACAGCCCAATATTCCCAGCTTATAAATCAACAACACTTAGCTTCAAAATTCCTATCAACTATTTTTATATAATGCCTCTAAAATGATACACTTAAAGATTCCTATTTGAAAAGAGACCTGGTCATTATATCATCTAAACAAGTCAGTGTGCTTGCAACAAATTAAACTGTATTGTTTCATTTACCATCTGTGGGTAAATGTTTTTGGTATTACTCCTCAAATTATTATTGAGCAGTTCCAGCATTATGGATGTGACGTTTGCAGTAAAAACTCAAAACATAAATTCACATAAAAAGTTTATATTAACATTATATTGAAACATCTGTTTATATTTTCCAAAACTACTCACCACATATTTATAAGATCAGAAAAATATCAATCTGTAAACATGTTTTGTACTTTAAATGAGGAAAATAAACAGGTGTCCACAACATTTTGGTGCCAGGACCTTGAAACAGAAACAGAAAACAGTAAAAGGCATGACTTGCATCACAACCTGCCAGCGAACTTCATTTGTCATAACAAGTGCTGGAAAATCCCAGAGTGTACGTGCGCCAGCGCGCAAGTATCACTTGACTGCTGGTGAATTTGCAAGGAAGGTCGATCCAGTCCAACCTTCTTGATTCTTTTTTGTTTCTTTATCCAAATGTCTTGTAAACAGATATCTTTGCAAAGATACAATGGATTTTTTCTTCATCTCAAGAAATTGCACTTGCTTCCACTATGATTAATGGTTGTGAGTTAACTGAGGAACTGCTCCTAAGTGAAAGGTCCGAATGAGAATGGTCCAATCACTTAAGGCCAATCATATAAAAGCAAATATAATTCATTTTAACCAGAAAAATGGGCGGGTTCGCCCAAGGACAATTTAAAACAGGCCAATTAGAGCTTATTGTCATATCACATGCATTGCAAAAGTTTGTGTACCTACATAGACACTCATTAGTCCGGAGCCCCGCACACATATAAAAAATATTATTCATACATTTTTTTATTTTGAATAAATGTTAGTATGACTAACCGTAGAATGTTATCATTAAATCAATTTATTTTGTCAATATTTGTGATAATAAATACTAACATATTAAACGGGGCATTTTGGGGGGGGGGGGTGGCACCCCAGCCAGCACCCTCTATTGACCAGCCGCCCTCTATTGACCAGCCGCCACTGGTATAAATACAGCACTACAACATAGAAAATAGAGATCGACTTAGAATGTCACTTACCTGTTTTATGATGTTTTGATCAGTTGCAGTTTGAAATTACTCTGGGGTTTTCTCCTCTAAGAGCTTATTATCTGATCTCTGTCACCATCTTGTGGCAGAAAATCAACCGTCTTAGCTCTGCTCAGTATGACAGGCTGATGGATGCCAACGTGCTAAATCACAGAAATGATAAATATTCAACATAGGCACTGTCCTTAAATAAATAAATAAACTGCATAGTTGCAATATAATCCTCTACATTCTCACCTTAAATAGCCTCAGATGTACATTATTTTGTCCATTAGCTGCAATATTTGTCAAACTGGCTGCTACCCAACAGCAAGACCAGTGGGCTGTGAGAATTGACACTCACAAAATGGCTGACTCTAGGGTAAAAACTCACAAGATGGCAACAAATCAGAGACTTAAGCTGCGTCCCAAATCGCATACTTATGCACTATTCTACGCCATTTTGTAGTATAAATAGTGCAAGTAGTGTGTTCACACTGAAAACTCTAAAAATAATAAGTGCACTTTAATTACCCGGATGCTGCACTCATTCAGCCGCTAAAATGACGTGTGTAATGATGGACACTTCACGCACTCAACGACCGCAGGTTTGCTTACGTAGCGGAAGGGGCGGAGCTATCGGACGCACATGTTGAATAACTTTATTTATTTTGGATGGTGAAAGCTAAATTCTTCTACGAGAGTGATTATAGCGACTCCCGATGGTGAATGCGGCAATACTCATGGCAGGTATTGTTTACTTCACTGATTTGGTGACCGTCATACGTCATCAGGGAAACGGTTTGAGTTTCCGCTTTGTAAAAAAAACATTAGTGTGCCATTTGGGACGACACTACATACATATACTATCCTGTTGAGTGTGTAAGTGCATAAGTACATAGTGCATGAGTGCATAATGTATAGTGTGCCATTTGGGACGCAGCTAAAATCACACATTGGTCACTGCCAAACTGCTGGTGACCCAGATGGCTTCCTGTTCCGAGTCATAGTTCCTGTTCTGAGCCAAAGTTCCTGTTTCTCCTATTCTTGAAATGGTATGAACTAAGCCACCAGAATGGCCACCGGCACCTGAGTTACCTGAACTGCTACCATCATCAGTTATTACTGCCAGAGCTGCCACCACCACCTCCACAGCTGCCAGATTCTCCAGATCTGTCAGATCCTCCACTGCCACTGCCAGTGCTACCAGAGCTGCTGCCATCAGAGTGGCCACCACCAGAACTGCCAAAGCCGCTGCTGCTGCCAGAGCCACTGCCACCAGTACTGCCAGAGCTGCCACCGCCAGTGCTACCAGAGTTGCTGCCATCAGAGCTGCCAGAGCTCTCACCACCAGAACTGCCAGAGTCGCCAGAGCCAGTGCTGCTAGTGTTGCCAGAGCCGCCACCGCTACCAGAGCCACTGCCGCCAGTGCGGCTAGAGCTGCCAGAACTGCGGCTGCTACGATCAGAGCTGCCAAAGTTGCAGCCACCAAAACTCTCTGAATCTCTTGAATGGAGGGCACCAGATCCTCTAGAGTTTCCTAAATGCCTCTATCCCTCCTCCTGTTCCGCCTCTGCTCCACCTCCCACCTGAACTGTATTGGGAGCGTCTGGACCTGCTCCAAGTCACCAGTGATAGCAAAAACTCACAAGGCTGAAGCTGCTCACAAACTGATTACTTGGACTATAAGTACAGCTCAAACACACACAATGTTGCGGAGTATCCTGTAAAGTGAACATTACAACGCATTTTACCTTGACTTCCTTTCCGTGTTAGACTTTGTTTTGTTTTGAGTATTCCTATATGCTGCCTGCCTTCTGACCATTTGCCTGCTCATTTGACTACGACTCTGGATTGCCCATACACCAGTGTGAAATTGTTACCAATCACCTGAAATTGTTTTCCCTTCACAGGTGTGCCCTGTCAGGTTTAATAAGTGGGATTTATTGGCTTATAAATGGGGTTGGGACCATCAGTTGTGTTGTGCAGAAGTCACAGCTGATAGTCCTACTGATTAGACTGTTAGAATTTGTATTATGGAAAGAAAGCAGCTAAGAAAAATAAGTGAGCATCATTACTTTAAGAAATGAAGGTCAGTCAGTCCGAAAAACTGGGAAAACTTTAAAAGTGTCCCTAAGTGCAGAAAAACCATCAAGCACTACAAAGAAACTGGCTCACATGTGGACCACCCTAGTAAAGGAAGATCCAGAGTCACCTCTGCTGCGGAGAATAAGTTTGTCCGAGTCCCAAGCCTCAGAAATCGCAGGTTAACAGCAGCTCAGATTAGAGACCAGGTCAATGCCACACAGAGTTCAAGCAGCAGACACATCTCTAGAACAACTGTTAAGAGGAGACTGTGTGAATCAGGCCTTCATGGTAGAATATTTACTAGAAAACCACTGCTAAGGACAGGCAAAAAGCAGAATAGACTTTTTTGGGATAAAGAACACAAGGAATGGACATTAGACCAGTGGAAATCTGTGCTTTGGCCTGATGAGTCCAAATTTGAGCTCTTTGGCAAAAGGGCCAACAAGTGCTAAGCATCTCTGGGAGCTCCTTCAAGACTATTGGAAGACTATTTCATGTGACTTCCTTGTAAGCTCATCAAGAGAATGCCAAGAGTGTGCAAAGCAGTACTCAAAGCAAAAGGTGGCTACTTTAAAGACCTGGAAATAGGACATATATTGAGTTATTTCACACTTTTTTGTTATGGATATAATTCTACATTTGTAAATTTATAGTTTGGATGCCTTCAGTGTGAATCTAAAATTTTCATTGTCATGAAAATACATATATATATAAAGTTCAAAAGTTTGGACACACCAAAGTTTTCTGTATTTTCATGACAATGAAAATTTTAGAATATATATATATAAATTTTATATATATATATATATATATATATATATATATATATATATATATATATATATATATATATATATATATGTATATGTATATATATATATATGAACAGTTTAGATGAAAAACAATCCAAATTCATCAGGGGCCTGTTTCAGTAAGGAGGTTCAAACAACTCAGAGTTTAAACTTGAACTCTGAGTTGATTTACCGAGAGATTAAAAACTCTGAGTTTTCGGTTTCAGAATAGCTGATCTGAGTTGGGTCAATCAACTTCGAGTAGACCAACTCAGAGTTAAGCACGCACACCGTGACTTTAAAAAGGCATTATCAATGGAGCGCAGACATTACGAGTGACTATGGCAACATCTTATAAAAGAGATCACCATTTTTTTTCCAGCTGAACTTGATGTTCTCATGCAAAGTTATAGCAAATATGAGCGTATATATTTGAAAAGAAGCAACCATCAGTGAAGAAGAGACAGTTAGCGTGGGAAAACAGTTGCTCAAGTAAATGCCTAATTTCACTTTTTAAGTATTTAAATATTGAAGTATAATAAAATAAGTAATGTAGTTTGTACTGTTTATTTTTTTTCTAAACTTTTTTTATACATTTATTAGTTTTAAATGATTTAACAGTGCACTTGTGTGTCTGCCTTTTTTATTGATCAAGTGATAGAGGTTAATATAACATTTAGAAGGTAAGCAGGACTAAAAATTATTTTTAGAAAGAATAATAATCCCATTAATCTAGTTACAGTGCATGTCGAAGGTGAATTTATTTATTTATTAAAAAAGGATAAGCCATTCTCGTACAGTTCTTCTGTGTGTGACTAAAATGTAGGCAATAGCTATGTTTCCATCCAAATATATTACATAAATGTATGTGCAAAACTGGAATATTGCATAAAAGATGCGAATAAAATTCCATCCAACGAGTCAAAGAGAAAAAAATCGTCACTTTCTGATTAAACTGGCACCAAATATCAACAGTAAAAACAGAATTTACTGTGGTAGAAGAAGCTGCGTCAATTAATTCTTTATTTAGCCTAATTAATGTACTTGAGCCTCGATGTCAGAAGACAACGCTGAAACACAATGAACACGTGGGGGCGTCTGAAGCCGAGACGCGGAGACTCTTGACACGCACCAGACGTTCGGAGGTAATTAATAATATACAATAATACTGAAACAGTTAAGGCATTTTAGAATGACTAAAACAATATTTAAGACGTGTTCAGTGTGCTCAGCCTGCTGGTTTGTTCATTTACACACATTTTCATTATCATATGATCATGATCTTTTTTTAATGTACATACTGTAATTTGTTCAGTAAAAATGTTTCCATCGTAGTGGAATCTACGAATAAAAGTTTATTTTTTCTATCGAATAAATGTTTATCCTACTCAGTTATGGACGTTTTTTATGCATATTTTAAAAAGTTATGTGCATCATGATATTTCTATCATTCGTTTTTATGCACATATCCAAAATGAGCATTAAAATAGGTGGGTGGAAACGAAAGGCTAAGGCGAGAAATACCGCTTCATCTTTTAAAAAGGGGAGGAGACAGACAGAAACTCTGAGTTTAGAGAATAAAACCTGCTTCTGACCAGGTTAGATTCACATAGTAAGTTACCACAGTAACTGACTCTGAGTTAAAGTTACCTTTATTTCAGAAACAGGCTTGACTTACCCTGCTTTCTCGAGTTTAACAAACCTGCCATTTTGAAACGGAAAACCCAGAGTTTCTCTCATTTCAGGGTTAAAATACTCTGAGTTTTCAGTTAACCTACTTTCTGAAACAGGCCCCAGACCTCTTTTCTTGTAAATGAACATTTTCTATCAAGCTCTAATAATTAGGTTCCGAAGTTTCTTTTTATAGATAACAAAAAGGTTTTTAGCTAGTAAATAAAATAACCTTTTTTAAAAAGAGTCACTTTAGACAATTCTTTGGTTTTTAAGAAAGTACATTTTATTTTGTGTCAAAGTACAGCAATTATTTATTATTATTATTTTACATGCAAGTACAGCAATGTAAACGTTGTAAACTAAGCTTGATAGATTTAAATAATGTAGTGTAAAACATTATAAAACATCAATATCTGTGCATTGTGTATAAAAAGCTTACCAGACAAAGGCAATATGAAGATATTTAAATAATATTGTATAGTTTTATACAATATATCTGTATCTTTTATATTATAAAAGATATATCTAGCTCATATTAGCATTTAAGTAATTAATTAATTCAATTAAAAAGGTAGGCCTACTGGGCTATTCATTCATTCAATCATTTTCACCATACTCAAATTTTTGGTCTCTTTTCTTTCTTGTTTATCCTCAAAATATCCATATGGAATAAAAGAACGGCATCTTAACTTTGTCTTTCATGAAACAGTGTTGCCGTTTAAGCTATAGCCTAGTAAATCGGAGTCATTCAAAGTAGCGTTGCTGGACAAGTTCATCCAATTCATCGAACTCCATCTTCTGAAGTCTAAATCGAAAGTGGAATAAAAGTTGGCTTATCTGCTCACTGCTACATTAAAAACATATGATTTGATTCACACCTGATTCTCTGGTTCTGGCACTGATTCTTCTGGTTCTCAGGACATAGCAGTCTTGCTGTCAAAGGCAAATGCCATTTTGCAGCTTTTGCAAACAAACTGCTATGTCTGAATGGGCGGATGCTGGGATTCAGATGATTTAAAGCAAAATTATTTGTTGAACTTGTACTACGTGCCTAAAGCATTCAGTCAGCATCATTAGCTTAATTTTGACAGAAGCGTTTAGCAGCTTTTGCATTGAACTCTTCTTATATATTCCTTTACACTCTTAGAAATAAAGGTAGGCGATCTGTTACTGGGGTGGTACCTTTTTAAAAGGTACTTCAATCCTATCGATGAACCCCTGGCTTCTGGCATAGCCAAACTCCCTCCGTCCTCCAGCCCTCCAGGGGCTCGACTAGGCGTCTGAATTTGCCAGTACCCCTCAGGCTTCCAGCCTTACCGGTGCTCTCTAGACCCCCTAACTTATAGGTACTATTGATATTCCCCAAACTTATGGCCCAAACTACCCCTAACCTCCAACCCTACCGTCGTCCTCCAGGCTTTCAACCCAGCCAATACCTTTTGAAGTTATTCGTCTCTCCAATGCCTCGCAACAATCAAATAAAATATCAAAATAAAATAAACTGTTCATATACTCACCAGCCTGGTTCTCGTCTCCTTCTGTGAAGAGGGAACAAGAAAAAGAGTTAGAAGAACTCATTTTTAATTAGACAGAAAATGAGGGGCCATGGGCAATAATATCAAAATCAGGGATATCAGAGGGAAAAACCATGCTTTGCCTGGGCTTATTGTTTCAGTGTAAAAAGCAGACCCACTATAACATCATCTTCACACCATCGACATAGGAAGGGGGGTGTTAATGTCACAGTCAGACCAGGTTCTCCCCTCTCACAATTACCCTCACCTCAATTCCTCACCTAAAGTGTGTTTGATTCATCCCTGCTGTCCACTCATTCATATAAGTGAAGTGAGTATTGAAGATGGAGTGACTGTGGTTCATTCAAACCCCCACCTTCAATCTCTGCCAGAACTGGCAATCTAACCAGCAACCTCATGTTTTCAAGTCCAACTCACTATTCAGGGCTTGAAACTGCGACCATTTTGGTCGGATATGCGCCCAAAATTTTATCTATGCAACCTTAAAATATATTTGGGAGCATTTCTGCGAGTGCTTAAAATTGTTGTGTGCGACCTTTTTTTACTGCAAAATGTTCACCATGCGCGGATTTGGGAGACATTCACACAGAATGCATCTCTAAGCTCTTTGTTTGCACTTGAATCGCAAAACGCAGCGCTCAGGAATGGTTTAAAACAGTTGTCATGTCATCTTGCTGCAGTAAACAAAGCCAAGTCCGTAATGCTTGCCCCGCCTTCGCGCTCTTCTTATTGGCCCCCCACTGCTCTAGCACTGAAATACCAGCTGTCAATCACTCAGTCAATGCCTTCTGGCTTAGGATGACAGAGAGAGCTACTACCGCGAAAAACTGTAAAGCACTGAAGATGAGAATGAAGATAACACTGACAGATTTAGTTTTAGAAACCATGACATCTAAAGTTATAAATAATGACACATCTTACTAGTGATCATGTGCTGAATGTTAATCCACCATCTACACTTTTCCAAGAGTAGAAGACTTCCAGTGGCTTCAAGTCTGCTGTGAAAAGTCTGTGGGATGGAGTTTTCAGGTAACTGTTTGCCACATCTAGCACGAGAGCTTCTGTTTAATCTTTCATTTATCGCCAGATGCTGTCCACCGTGCAAGTGGCAGCTCTATGTCAAATTTAACATCACGTACACTATCGCAAACGGGCTTACACTGACTAAACTAAAATCGCTACTCATAAAAAGACCGGTATTGCTATTATATTATATATATATATATATATATATATAACATATATGCACATAATAAGGTACAGTACATGTCAAAAGCATCAGCGAAATATTAGACAGCACTTGTGAGAACAGCACAGTTATACTGTTAACAGATTCATTCAAGCAGTGCGTGCAGGGCCAGTGAGCACTCCGTGTATGCTTTGCTCACTCAGTTCTGTTATAAAAATCTATTTTCTTGTGATAACGGGATTTCGTTGAGACATATTTTCCTCACGCTTGCATATAACGTTATATATGAATTAATTTTTTTGCTTGTTAGTTTGATTAGTGTTGATTTCAAATACAATAAATATGTTTGTATAAAACTTGTAGTAATGGTGCTTATAATTGGTGGTGCGACTAAATTTTGGCTGATGCGCCTAAATTTTTAAAGTTAGAAGCACTGGTGCTACCAAGCAAAAAGGTTAATTTCGAGCCCTGCTGACCATTAGGAAACAACAACCTGACAAGCCTCACCACATATTATTTTATTTTGTATGTCAGGCCAACTTATTGCCTTGGTCACTAAACCTAGACTCAACATTGAATGGCAAAGTGAAAGCAGGGCTGGACACACCAGAAAGCCCCTCTGTCATGTGGCCTGCTTTACACCACTGCAACTTTTGATATCGGACTTGGACGCAGCTGCTCGGTGATAGAAACCCATTCCTAAAGCGCTATACTCACTTTTTTTAGCTAAGTTGAGAAAGTACCGAGCAAACCCCTGAGCCATATGGTGCATACATTCTGTGCACTTTTTATCTTCCCCCGCTCCCCCACCCACTGTTGTATAACACGTGCTACACTTTCAGTTTTATACTTGGCTGTCTATAGATGTAACTTCTTCTGAGCATTTAAAGATATTTTCATAAGTATACATTAATTTGATATGTCACTAACTCTCCTGAAAGCCTCTTACAGATAAAGCTTCATATGAGTGTTTACATGTACAATCAGTGTTTTACTTGTACAATACAGCAAGCTCCTCATAGTGTTGAGATTGCACATTCCTCTGCACACTCATCTTACACACAGGAGTTTACTGGACACAGTTATTAACAAGGACACATGCTTACTAAGCAGCCAGCTGGTTTTCATGAAACGGCAGTAATGTCATGTGATTTCATGGAAACAAGTAGCCAGCGGATCACCTAGTTGACAGAGAGCTGTATGAAGCAGGAGTAGTATTTAAGAGACCACAGTGTACCATAGAGCACAACATCAGGATGATGGCTTACATCGCTTGGGTGATTCAAGAATCCAAGATACATCTCTTCTAAGACATCCAGCAGAGAACATTTATTTCCAGTTACATTTACTCAGGTAACTTGCACTTTCAGAATACATTTAAAGATTTTTACTTTTACTCTTAGGCTGCATTTATGCTATAGATCTTAATGGTCAATTCTGATTTTGAGACTGTATTTGATTGTTTGATAACCTACTTAGATTGCTTTAAGAATTGACTCATATACAATACCTACATTTACTATTCACAAAAAAAAACAAAAAAAAAACAAGCGTTTACTGACAACTGTGATAATAAAGCACTATTTGCTGCTAAATCTGTTCACAGGGTATAATTTATTTTTGACATCAGGACATAACAAATATAACACTATACAACATTCTTTCACTTTTAAATTTCTTTTTTAGATTATTACTTAGGGAAGGCATTCAAACAAGCGCTTAAACATACGGAATTCAACAAATGATCATTTGGATAGGTTTAACATAAGAAATACATAATTTCATTTCCAGCAACAACACAACTCAAGCACATGCGATCACAAAACAGCAAAACAATGTAAAGTAGAAGCAGTGATGAAGCCCTACAATAGTGATAAATGTACAGAGGGGTGTAGAGTTCATGTGACCACGTCTTTGTGCCAGACGAGTGGGTATCTTGTTCTAGCATGTTTTTTTTTCTTGTTTTTTTTTCGAGTGCAACAAATGACTTTGAGACATCCAAATATTATTTATCTGAGTTGCTTTGAACAAGGCATTATGACAGGTGAACAGTGTTCCACATTTTTCGAGGGGGGTTTGGCTGCAGACACAATGCAATCTTAGATAGCTGCAATCTCAGCCGTGCATGTGTACATGGTGTGGCAAGTTAGAGGAAAAACACTCACACGATTGATAGTGTTACAAACCTTTCCCCTGAGGGTGATTTATTTGAGGCCCCATGGGTTTGTGGGGAATAAAGTAGTTCAGCTGCTCGAGTCAGGTGGGAAAGAGAGAAACAGATATTAGCGCTATTAGGAGTCATTTGGATCAAAAGATTAGTGATTGGGGTACTCGAACTTGAACTCGAGTCCAGTTTTGATTGGACTCTGACTTGTCATGGACTTGGGGAAACTTTTACTCAGACTTGATTCGGACTAAGACATTTTGGACTAAGACATATGATAAAATATCATGAGTCCAGTCGAGTCCACATCATTCACAACACAAATAAAGATATTAAAAAATAATAAATAACAGCATGAAACTATAACAAGAATTTAGCAAACTCTCTGGCTGCATGCCAGCATTTATTTCCACCACCACACTGCACCGGCAGGCAGCAGTAGCACCTTAAACGTGTAACAAAAATAGCCATAGCCAAAAACATCAGCATTCACATTCTTTCCATAAAAGCTGTGCGTCGATCATCACATTTCTGAATCAGTGTAACCTATGCAAGCTGACTGACAGACGCGTTCTGTATAATAAACTCATCCCAGATCCCAGATCAGCTTCTGCTTTTGAGGGTAGGGTTAGGAGAGTATAATGAGTGTGTAAAATCACAGGAATTAAATGATGGGATAGCAAAAATGTTGTAATAATGTTGCTTGGAGTTGCTGTTATATTAAGTCAATATAAGCACAAATGGATTTAATGTAGAGTTATATTCAAATCCAGACAACATTCAGAATGGATAATCACTTGACTAAGTCCACAAATTAAAGCAATATTATAATCTTTTTAAAGATAGAATGAGGTTTGTGTAAAAATTAATGTTCAGGTAATATTTAGATAAGAGACAGATTAGGGGTGCCTGTGTCCACAATGCGAGTCTTCTGTGTGAGAATAAACATTACTGATTGTGAGCGGCAGTATATATCTGCCTACATGTTGAATATGCAAGAGAGAATCTGATAATGACAAATTTTCTATGTTTCTATTTATATGTAGTCAATGACAGAGTGCAAGAATATGTGAATAGCATAATTAATCATCTCAAAGTTTCATTTTGAAATGATTCAGAATTATACATAGTTGTATGCTGATGCCATCACTGTCTTTTGAACTGAGGACTAGGACCATGACTTATCCTCAAAAGCCCATTTATTTCCATTTATTTATAGTATTTTTTTTATAAATAAATGTAATTTTAAATATATAAAAGTATTATTATTTTTATTATTATTATACAATCAATATTCTAAATAAATAACAGAAAATTGTCCTAAATGTAACTGCAACACAAAGACACAACTGGAGGGATGTATTAAAATCTTTTAAGAAGTCTTTTGCAAGAATATTAATTTAATTTGCCAATTCGATGAGATACAAAAAATTAGTGCTGTCAATCGATTAAAAAAAAATAACTAATCAATCGCACTTTAAAAAAAAAAAAATAATCACGATTAATCACATTTAAAAGACTGAAACTTGTAATTTTGGCTATTCGAATGTAAAATGTAAACGCAAGACAAAAACTATTTAAATTCAAAATATAATTGTTTATTTAAATTTTTGTTTAACTTGTAACACAGATTTCTTCATGTAAACAACAAACCCACAATAAACCATCAAGATCCTGCCTTGACAGCCATATTTATTAAAGAAAGTAAAACACAGGCATATTAGTGCCATTTGAATTTCAAAACAATCAATGCCAATAAAGAAAACATTCATTTCCATGTTGGGTTCTAAGTGGACTGCAAAAAAAAAGCCAAAATACAAGTATTACAGATATGGAAAATAATAATAATAATAATAATAATAATAATAATAATAATAATAATAAAGTGTTGAATACAAACAATTGTACTAATTGCATAATCAGCTCTGGCATTTAGGGCCAGAGTGGCCCACTACATCAATTAAAATGCTCCCCCTCTGTGCATGCCCTTGAATATGTTTACCAACTCCCATTCTATAAAAGCACAAAAGCCATATATAGGAAATAACGAGAGTTGTCAAACTAAAAACTAAAAATATAATCCACACTGGAAATGTGGGTGCCTGTGTGTTTTAAGGGATAATGAACATAACAAAAACTGCCTGCTGATGCACACAGTTAATGTTGATTAATAAAATAAAGATAAAAAATAAAAGCAATGTGTCAGAGACCCATAAAAATGTTTAACTTAACAATGAAACATCAAATGTAGCTAACAGCTTTTACATTGTCAATTAAATGAACTTAAACAATTAAAAAATGCATCAAATATTTGTTTGGGCAGAACTACAAAACTGAATGCAAAAAAAAAAGTTTCTTAAGTTGCACACTAGTTTGGTCATGTATAAATATCATTATATAAACCATATTCTTTATCATTTGTAAAATAAAGACTTGCAGGTTAAGGAAAGGTGCAGGTTAAAAGTAAAAAAAAAAAAAAAAAAAAAAAAAAAAAAAAAATATATATATATATATATATATATATATATATATTTTTTTTTTTTTTTTTTATGACAGGAATGAAATGATCTGTGCTCTGCTGCACGCTGCAGAGTGCAGAGAAGGAAAAGGCAAATGCCTGCTGTCCGCTTCTGCTATCCCGTGCATGAGAAACAGGCATGACTCTCGACTATTTTGACAAATAGGCAAAAACCAGAAGAGACTTGTTTGGGATAAAGAACACAAGGAATGGACATTAGACCAGTGGAAATCTGTGCTTTGGCCTGATGAGTCCAAATTTGAGCTCTTTGGCAAAAGGGCCAACAAGTGCTCAGCATCTCTGGGAGCTCCTACAAGACTATTGGAAGACTATTTCATGTGACTTCCTTGTAAGCTCATCAAGAGAATGCCAAGAGTGTGCAAAGCAGTACTCAAAGCAAAAGGTGGCTACTTTAAAGACCTGGAAATATGACATATATTAAGTTGTTTCACACTTTTTTGTTATGGATATAATTCTACATTTGTAAATTTATAGTTTGGATGCCTTCAGTGTGAATCTAAAATTGTCATTGTCATGAAAATACAGAAAACTTTGGTGTGTCCAAACTTTTAAACTTTTATATATATATATATATATATATATATATATATATATATATATATATATATATATATATAAGCTCGACTAGGCGTCTAAATTTGCCAGTACCCCTCAGGCCTCCAGCCTTACCAGTGATGTCTAGACCCCCTAACTTATAGGTACTATTGATATTCCCAAACTTATGGCCCAAACTACCCCTAACCTCCAACCCTACCGTCGTCCTCCAGGCTTTCAACCTATATATTTGAAGAGTTTAGATGAAAAACAATCCAAATTCAACAGACCTCTTTTCTTGTAAATGAGCATTTTCTATCATTTCTATTCTATTCTTTGGTTTTTAAGAAAGTACATTGTATTTTGTGTCAAAACCAGCTAAATTCACTCGTGCCTTTTTTGCAAAAAGCTCTAAATCTACCTATAGAGACAAGACAGCGTAATTAGTTGAACAAGATGCAATTAGAATTTTTTTACACTAATATTTACTATACACTGTTATTATTATTATTATTATTACACTATTTCACTTTATTACACTAACCACCAAAAATTTAAAATACATAAATGTGTCAAGTAAGTGGTGGTTAATTCCTGTGGTAAACCAGGGAAAAAGCAGAAGAAAAATTAATGAAGTAAAATCTGTCAAGTAAGTGCATTAATCAATAACATTAAAATCATTTTATTAAAACATTCATCAATCAATCATTAAAACATTAATTAAGTCTTAACAATCTGTTGTCACTTCTGGTATTTAAGATTTAGATTTAATGCAAGTACAGCAATGTAAAAGTTGTAAGATAAGCTTGTTAGATTTAAATAATGTAGTGTAAAACATTATAAAACATCAATATCTGTGCATTGTGTATAAAAAGCTTACCAGACAAAGGCAATATGAAGATATTTAAATAATATTGTATAGTTTTATACAATATATCTGTATCTTTTATATTATAAAAGATATATCTAGCTCATATTAGCATTTAAGTAATTAATTAATTCAATTAAAAAGGTAGGCCTACTGGGCTATTCATTCATTCATTCATTTTCACCATACTCAAATTCTTGGTCTCTTTTGTTTCTTGTTTATCCTCAAAATATCCGTATGGAATAAAAGAACGGCATCTTAACTTTGTCTTTCGTGAAACAGTGTTGCCGTTTAAGCTATAGCCTAGTAAATCGGAGTCATTCAAAGTAGCGTTGCTGGACAAGTTCATCCAATTCATCGAACTCCATCTTCTGAAGTCTAAATCGAAAGTGGAATAAAAGTTGGCTTATCTGCTCACTGCTACATCGAAAACATATTTAAAAGGTATTTCAATCCTATCGATGAACCCCTGGCTTCTGGCATAGCCAAACTCCCTCCGTCCTCCAGCCCTCCAGGAGCTCGACTAGGCGTCTGAATTTGCCAGTACCCCTCAGGCCTCCAGCCTTACCGGTGATGTCTAGACCCCCTAACTTATAGGTACTATTGTTATCCCCAAACTTATGGCCCAAACTACCCCTAACCTCCAACCCTACCGTCGTCCTCCAGGCTTTCAACCCAGCCAATACCTTTTGAAGTTAATCGTCTCTCCAATGCCTCGCAACCATCAAATAAAATATCAAAATAAAATAAACTGTTCATATACTCACCAGCCTGGTTCTCGTCTCCATCTGTGAAGAGGGAACAAGAAAAAGAGTAAGCAGAACTCATTTTTAATTAGACAGAAAATGAGGAGCCATGGGCAACAATATCAATATCAGGGATATCAGAGGGAAAAACCATGCTTTGCTGGGCTTATTGTTTCAGTGTAAAAAGCAGACCCACTATAACATCATCTTCACACCATCGACATAGGAAGGGGGGTGTTAATGTCACAGTCAGACCAGGTTCTCCCCTCTCACAATTACCCTCACCTCAAGTCCTCACCTCAAGTGTGTTTGATTCATCCCTGCTGTCCACTCATTCATATAAGTGAAGTGAGTACTAAAGATGGAGTGACTGTGGTTCATTCAAACCCCCACCTTCAATCCCTGCCAGAACTGGCAATCGAACCAGCAACCTAAGGTTTTCAAGTCCAACTCACTGATCAGGGCTCGAAACTGCGACCATTTTGGTCGCATATGCGCCCGAAATTTTATCTATGCACCCTTTAAATATATTTGAGAGCATTTCTGCGAGTGCTTAAAATTGTTGTGTGCGACCAGTTTTTACTGCAAAATGTTCACCACATGCGCGGATTTGGGAGACATTCACGCAGAGTGCATCTCTAAGCTCTTTGTCTGCACTTGAATCGCGAAACGCAGCGCTCGGGAATGGTTTAAAACAGTTGTCATGTCAACTTGCTGCAGTAAACAAATCCAAGTCTGTAATGCTTGCTCGACTTTCGCGCTCTTCTTATTGGCCCACCACTGCTCTAGCACTGAACGCGAATGATTGGTTAATATCAACTGTCAATCACTCAGCGCCTTCTGGCTTCGGATGACAGAGAGAGCTACTACCGCGAAAAACTGTAAAGCGCTAAAGATGAGAATGAAGATAACACTGACAGATTTTGTTTTAGAAACCATGGCATCTAAAGTTATAAATAATGACACATCTTACTGGTGATCATGTGCTGAATGTTAATCCACCATCTACACTTTTCCAAGAGTAGAAGACTTCCATTGGCTTCAAGTCTGCTGTGAAAAGTCTGTGGGATGGAGTTTTCAGGTAACTGTTTGCCACATCTAGCACGAGAGCTTCTGTTTAATTCTTCATATAATCGCCAGATGCTGTCCACCGTGCAAGGGGCAGCTACTGTATATGTCAAATTTTACACCACGTACACCATCGCAAACGGGCTTACACTGACTAAACTAATATCGCTACTCATAAAAAGACCGGTATTGGTATTATATTATATATATTATATTATATATATATATATATATATATATATATATATATATATATATATATATATATATAACATATATGCACATAATAAGGTACAGTACATGTCAAAAGCATCAGCGAAATATCAGACAGCACTTGTGAGAACAGCACAGTTATACTGTTAACAGATTCATTCAAGCAGTGCGTGCAGGGCCGGTGAGCACTCCGTGTATGCTTTGCTCACTCAGTTCTGTTATAAAAATGTATTTTCTTGTGATAACGGGATTTCGTTGAGACATATTTTCCTCACGCTTGCATATAACGTTATATATGAATTTATTTTTTTGCTTGTTAGTTTGATTAGTGTTGATTTCAAATACAATAAATATGTTTGTATAAAACTTGTAGTAATGGTGCTTATAATTGGTGGTGCGACTAAATTTTGGCTGATGCGCCTAAATTTTTAAAGTTAGAAGCACTGGTGCTACCAAGCAAAAAGGTTAATTTCGAGCCCTGCTGACCATTAGGAAACAACAACCTGACAAGCCTCACCACATATTAGTTTATTTTGTATGTCAGGCCAACTTATTGCCTTGGTCACTTAACATAGACTCAACATTGAATGGCAAAGTGAAAGCAGGGCTGGACACACCAGAAAGCCCCTCTGTCATGTGGCCTGCTTTACACCACTGCAACTTTTGATATAGGGCTTGGACGCAGCTGCTCGGTGATAGAAACCCATTCCTAAAGCGCTATACTCACTTTTTTTAGCTAAGTTGAGAAAGTACCGAGCAAACCCCTGAGCCATATGGTGCATACATTCTGTGCACTTTTTATCTTCCCCCGCTCCCCCCACCCACTGTTGTATAACAGGTGCTACACTTTCAGTTTTATACTTGGCTGTCTATAGATGTAACTTCTTCTGAGCATTTAAAGATATTTTCATAATGATACATTAATTTGATATGTCACTAACTCTCCTGAAAGCCTCTTACAGATAAAGCTTCATATGAGTGTTTACATGTACAATCAGTGTTTTACTTGTACAATACAGCAAGCTCCTCATAGTGTTGAGATTACACATTCCTCTGCACACTCATCTTACACACAGGAGTTTACTGGACACAGTTATTAACAAGGACACACGCTTACTAAGCAGCCAGCTGGTTTTCATGAAACGGCAGTAATGTCATGTGATTTCATGGAAACAAGTAGCCAGCGGATCACCTAGTTGACAGAGAGCTGTATGAAGCAGGAGTAGTATTTAAGAAGCCACAGTGTACCATAGAGCACAACATCAGGATGATGGCTTACATCGCTTGGGTGATTCAAGAATCCAAGATACATCTCTTCTAAGACATCCAGCAGAGAACATTTATTTCCAGTTACATTTACTCAGGTAACTTGCACTTTCAGAATACATTTAAAGATTTTTACTTTTACTCTTAGGCTGCATTTATGCTATAGATCTTAATGGTCAATTCTGATTTTGAGACTGTATTTGATTGTTTGATAACTTCTTAGATTGCTTTAAGAATTGACTCATATACAATACCTACATTTACTATTCACAAAAAAAAAAAAAAAAAAAAAACAAGCGTTTACTGACAACTGTGATAATAAAGCACTATTTGCTGTTAAATCTGTTCACAGGGTATAATTTATTTTTGACATCAGGACATAACAAATATAACACTATACAACATTCTTTCACTTTTAAATTTCTTTTTTAGATTATTACTTAGGGAAGGCATTCAAACAAGCGCTTAAACATACGGAATTCAACAAATGATCATTTGGATAGGTTTAACATAAGAAATACATAATTTCATTTCCAGCAACAACACAACTCAAGCACATGCGATCACAAAACAGCAAAACAATGTAAAGTAGAAGCAGTGATGAAGCCCTACAATAGTGATAAATGTACAGAGGGGTGTAGAGTTCATGTGACCACGTCTTTGTGCCAGACGAGTGGGTATCTTGTTCTAGCATGTTTTTTTTTCTTGTTTTTTTTTCGAGTGCAACAAATGACTTTGAGACATCCAAATATTATTTATCTGAGTTGCTTTGAACAAGGCATTATGACAGGTGAACAGTGTTCCACATTTTTCGAGGGGGGTTTGGCTGCAGACACAATGCAATCTTAGATAGCTGCAATCTCAGCCGTGCATGTGTACATGGTGTGGCAAGTTAGAGGAAAAACACTCACACGATTGATAGTGTTACAAACCTTTCCCCTGAGGGTGATTTATTTGAGGCCCCATGGGTTTGTGGGGAATAAAGTAGTTCAGCTGCTCGAGTCAGGTGGGAAAGAGAGAAACAGATATTAGCGCTATTAGGAGTCATTTGGATCAAAAGATTAGTGATTGGGGTACTCGAACTTGAACTCGAGTCCAGTTTTGATTGGACTCGGACTTGTCATGGACTTGGGGAAACTTTTACTCAGACTTGATTCGGACTAAGACATTTTGGACTAAGACATATGATAAAATATCATGAGTCCAGTCGAGTCCACATCATTCACAACACAAATAAAGATATTAAAAAATAATAAATAACAGCATGAAACTATAACAAGAATTTAGCAAACTCTCTGGCTGCATGCCAGCATTTATTTCCACCACCGCACTGCACCGGCAGGCAGCAGCAGCACCTTAAACATCTAACCAGAAATAGCCATAGCCAAAAACGTCAGCATTCACATTCTTTCCATAAAAGCTGTGCGTCAATCATCACATTTCTGAATCAGTGTAACCTATGCAAGCTGACTGACAGACGCGTTCTGTATAATAAACTCATCCCAGATCCCAGATCAGCTTCTGCTTTTGAGGGTAGGGTTAGGAGAGTATAATGAGTGTGTAAAATCACAGGAATTAAATGATGGGATAGCAAAAATGTTGTAATAATGTTGCTTGGAGTTGCTGTTATATTAAGTCAATATAAGCACAAATGGATTTATTGTAGAGTTATATTCAAATCCAGACAACATTCAGAATGGATAATCACTTGACTAAGTCCACAAATTAAAGCAATATTATAATCTTTTTAAAGATAGAATGAGGTTTGTGTAAAAATTAATGTTCAGGTAATATTTTGATGAGAGACAGATTAGGGGTGCCTGTATCCACAATGCGAGTCTTCTGTGTGAGAATAAACATTACTGATTGTGAGCGGCAGTATATATCTGCCTACATGTTGAATATGCAAGAGAGAATCTGATAATGACAAATTTTCTATGTTTCTATTTATATGTAGTCAATGACAGAGTGCAAGAATATGTGAATAGCATAATTAATCATCTCAAAGTTTCATTTTGAAATGATTCAGAATTATACATAGTTGTATGCTGATGCCATCACTGTCTTTTGAACTGAGGACTAGGACCATGACTTATCCTCAAAAGCCCATTTATTTCCATTTATTTATAATATTTTTTTTTATAAATAAATGTAATTTAAAATATATAAAAGTATTATTATTTTTATTATTATTATTATTATACAATCAATATTCTAAATAAATAACAGAAAATTGTCCTAAATGTAACTGCAACACAAAGACACAACTGGAGGGATGTATTAAAATCTTTTAAGAAGTCTTTTGCAAGAATATTAATTTAATTAGCCAATTGCATAAGATACAAAAAATTAGTGCTGCCAATCGATTAAAAAAAATAACTAATCAATCGCACTTTAAAAAAAAAAAATAATCGCGATTAATCACATTTAAAAGACTGAAACTTGTAATTTTGGCTATTCGAATGTAAAATGTAAACGCAAGACAAAAACTATTTAAATTCTAAATATAATTGTTTATTTAAATTTTTGTTTAACTTGTAACACAGATTTCTTCATGTAAACAACATACCCACAATAAACCATCAAGATCCTGCCTTGACAGCCATATTTATTAAAGAAAGTAAAACACAGGCATATTAGTGCCATTTGAATTTCAAAACAATCAATGCCAATAAAGAAAACATTCATTTCCATGTTGGGTTCTAAGTGGACTGCAAAAAAAAAAAAAAAAAGCCAAAATACAAGTATTACAGATATGGAAAATAATAATAATAATAATAAAGTGTTGAATACAAACAATTGTACTAATTGCAGGGCTGGACTGGGACAAAATAATCAGCTCTGGCATTTAGGGCCAGAGTGGCCCACTACATCAATTAAAATGCTCCCCATCTGTGCATGCCCTTGAATATGTTTACCAACTCCCATTCTATAAAAGCACAAAAGCCATATATAGGAAATAACGAGAGTTGACAAACTAAAAACTAAAAATATAATCCACACTGGAAATGTGGGTGCCTGTGTGTTTTAAGGGATAATGAACATAACAAAAACTGCCTGCTGATGCACACAGTTAATGTTGATTAATAAAATAAAGATAAAAAATAAAAGCAATGTGTCAGAGACCCATAAAAATGTTTAACTTAACAATGAAACATCAAATGTAGCTAACAGCTTTTACATTGTCAATTAAATGAACTTAAACAATTAAAAAATGCATCAAATATTTGTTTGGGCAGAACTACAAAACTGAATGCAAAAAAAAAAGTTTCTTAAGTTGCACACTAGTTTGGTCATGTATAAATATCATTATATAAACCATATTCTTTATCATTTGTAAAATAAAGACTTGCAGGTTAAGGAAAGGTGCAGGTTTAAAAAAAAAAAAAAATATATATATATATATATATATATATATATATATATATATATATATATATATATATATATATATATACACATACATATTTTTTTTATATGACAGGAATGAATTGATCTGTGCTCTGCTGCACGCTGCAGAGTGCAGAGAAGCAAAAGGCAAATGCCTGCTGTCTACTTCTGCTATCCCGCGCATCAGAAACAGGCATGGCTCTCGACTATTTTGACAAATACACACCTATATCGCAAGCTTACACAGAGCCCAACATGGAAGTTTGTGATTGGGTCATCCCAATGTCAATAAAGAAAAGAACCAATGGGCTGCAGATTATGTCACACGGCCGCTCTGTCCGGAAAAGAAACATCTTACTTTCAGAGCGTGACAGCTCACAGCACCGTCAATCACTTAGGCAGAAAAACATGACAGTCTGCGGAGTGTTTTATGGGCCGATCAGATCATAAGATGATATAGGAAGATCATAAGGCCCAGCAGGAAACTGCCTGGTCTGCCAGATGGCTGCCAGTCTGCCCCTGGCCACAACAGGAAAAAAAACTGCAACTGCGTTAATTTTTTTTAACGCGTTAATTATTTCAAATTAATCGCATGCGTTTACACACTACTTTTGAAAGCACTAAGAAAAATATGTTTCATAGAATTATCTGTGAGCTGCACCGTAGCGCAGTGGGTAGTGCTGTCACCTTACAGCAAGAAGATCGCTGGTTTGAGCTACGGCTGGGTGAGTTGATGTTTCTGTGTGGAGTTTGCATGTTCTCACCGTGTTGGCGTGGGTTTCCTCCGGAAGCTCCGGTTTCCCCCACAGTCCAAAAACTATAGGTGAATTGATGAACTAAATTGGCCATAGCGTATGAGTGTGTATGGATGTTTCCCAGTATTTGGTTGCAGCTGAAAAGGCATCCGCTGTGTAAAACATATGCTGGATAAGTTGGTGGTTCATTCTGCTGTGGCAACCCCTGATTAATAAAGGGACTAAGTCGAAAAGAAAATAAATGAATGAATGAATTAATGAATGAATGAATGAATGAATGAATGAATGAATGAGTGAGTGAGTGAGTGAGTGAGTGAGTGAGAATTATCTGTTGTCTTTTTAGACCTGGATTGTGAACTGTTTTAGGCCTAATCTTACCTGCCTGACTCTTCATCCTTCTTTTCTGCTTTATAGCATGTTTAGTTAAAATAAGATCATTATCATTTTGTTTTAATTTTTGTTTTGTCCACTTGCAAAACTAACGCAGGTTTCACAATGCATAATCGCTGCGTATTTTTCCGACGTGTCCCAGAGTTGCAAAAACTTCTTTCTAAGTATTTTGAATGTACACTTGCTTTATTAAAATGAAAGAATGTCCAAGACAAAGCTAATAAGTGTCATGAGTATATGTACACTAGCAGTGGAATTTACTGGAATTCACATGAAAATTGTCTAGGGCTCCAAATTGTTTAGGTAAGGGCCAAATCATGACCATGCTGGATAATCGCACGCGCACGGCTGCTTTAACACACTGCAGCAAAGACATTGAGAACCCCTGTTTTAAGCTATCACTAACAGGCGGACCCAGATCATGAGCCTAGAAATCTGCACTGGACTATTTTTTTCAGTCTGATTTCCACTGGGTTTTATTTTGCACCCAATCGCCCCCACTATTTATTCACTCTGTGTTTATTTAGAACAAATTTCTTCTGACTGTCAATTCCCTGTTAAGACAACAGCGAAGCCGAATGGTCTCTCTTTGCTCAACCTTTATGTTCTGTGCAGATCTGGGTCAGTCGGCATAATTATGGTTTCATTTTCCAAACTGGGGCTGATAACAGAGTTCTCTGGAATTAATGTTCATAAAAATGCATTGTTGCCTTGGTGATGCAAGCGTAATTTAAGCTGAAAGAATGTGAGAAAGTGGCATGAGAATAATGTCAAACATGCGAGTCTTGTAAAATAATTTCTAAAATAAGTTCTACATATATCCTCCTATTTTCATTTTATTTTGAAGTAAGCTAACAAAAAAAATGAGGCATTTGTAAAAATGTATTAAAAGTTTAAAATATTAATTTAACAGTTTAATTGATTATTAAAAAAATATTTGATTTATTATTATTATTATTATCATTTTATTATTATTATTTTTAATTTTTTTTACATAGGTGGCAACATGGCTCAGTGCTTAGTGCACTGTTGCCTCACAGCAAAAAGGTCACTGGTTCGTGTCCCGACTGGGCCAGGAGTGTTTCAGTGTGGAGTTTGCAAGTTCTCCCCGTGTTGCCCAGGGGTGTGTGAGTGTGAATGAGAGTGAATGGATTACGACTGGAAAAGCATCCGCGGCGTAAAACATGTGCTGGACTAGTTGGCAGTTAATTTCGCTGTGGTGACCCCTGATAAATAAGGGACTAAGCCAAAATAAAATTAATAAATGAGTTTTATGACTGTCTGTACTCGGCCGGACTCGACTCAGACTCGGATGTTAAGGACTTGGACTTAAGTCCGACTCGACCAATGCCTGTAAAAAATATGGACGACACGACAGCCCCTTTTCCCATTGAACGCCTTGAGGGCAAAACACCTGCTTGACGGGCACAAACTGTCCCAAAAGACTGCTGAAATTGGAGCCTGAGCATGCGCAGAAGGACTGTCTGATGGAGCTAGAAGAGAAGCCGCGAAATCGAGCTTCCAGCCAAATGCTTGATGTAAAATCAACCACGCCCCCCCGAACTTCTCACTTAACCTCCGGTATCTGCACTATAACAAAGGCTCGCTGGTGTAAATAGAAGCACTTACATTTAAAAACACACAATAATATACAGTTTGATAAAACTGTGTGATGTAAGATGTTATACTTTAATAAAAGCAATACATGCTGGACTGCAGAAATAAACAATCTTTTCTAGCCTGAGTAATATGAGCACAAACAATATATCATTGACTATCATATCTATCATATCATTGATAACTATCATATCATTGATTGACGCTCCTATAACAGGGTTGTTTGTTATTTGTTATCTTAGGGGGTAGAAATAACACTGATCTGTGAAAATATGAACAATAACATATAAACAACACATACATTTTTAGAAAGGTTTTTATTTTTAATTAGATACCAACAGAACCCAAAATAGCCTACACACCATAGATAACGATTTACCATGCGGGAACAATCATTCTTTAGAAGATTAATACAGCAATATTTCTAAATATCAAGGATATTTACACATCACAACCTTGCAATTCGTCAATTTGTACAAAAAAACGTTGCAGTATTAATGCATAACTGATGTCAGCTGCTGCAACATCGCTTGTATTGTTTATTATTTTAGCCCCTGTTTTCATCTGGTTTATTCGATGCCTTCATTATATCTGGCAGAGGAATTTACAATTATTTTAATGTTTAGTAGGAGTTTTCCAATAAAAGCCAACAGTAGGTTAAATGATGTATATAAATAATATAGAACATTTACAGCTCTATTTGTTATACAAGATTCTGTTTAGAACGTTTAGAACAGCAGTTCAAGCAGTTCCGTTTAGAACAGCAAATTCATTGATTACTCAATACCTTGCCGAAACTCAAAATGCAGGGAGGTGCATGTAAGCTATTCACGTTTGTAGAATGGCAGATTCATCACTTTTTAACAGCAACAAAACATGTCCACAAGTAAAGATTCTTATTAATTGGTGTCAGTGTCATTGTGAGCATTATTGATTTTAATATCTGTGTAGCAGAACAGTATACAACCAAAATTTATCTAAAAAAAAATCATTAGAATTTACATCTTCAACAGGATTCGAATCCGTGTAGTAAAAAAGGTTCAGCACACGCATCAATCAGTTTATCTTACTGAGCTACTCAGAACAACACATGTAGTGGTCTGTTTTAACATCTTTGTCAGTTAAAACATGCTTTGCGGTGGTTGTGGACCCCTGTTGACATGTTTCCATCGATGTTTACATGTTGTATAGTTACATGTACTCGCGTTAACGTGTTTCTACAAACTCTCCTGCTGATAGAATAGCTCTCAATGACTAAACGATGCTTCATCAGTTGCTCAAACCATGCTTTTTCTTAGTTGTAGACTCATGTGTACCTGTGTCTCAGGATTCGTGTTTACTCGTGACCCATGCTCACACATGTAACGTAAATAAAGATTTTATCAAAAAAAATAAATTAATACAATAATGATATTATTATGCAACATATTATGTCTCATATATCTAAAATATATTTCATATATAATGTTATGCAACAGAATAATAATTGAAAATCGCAACATTTCAATGTATTATCTTGGTCACATCTGTATAAAGGCACATATAGACATGATTTGGCTACATGCGATAAAATTACTAAAAGCTGCTATGCAATCATCAGTGTTTGGTAGCTCAATTAGATAGGTCATAGGTTGACTTCTTTGCGTCTCTTTTCGTAGCAGGTTCGAATCCCACGTACGAGTTTTGTGTATGTAGCTTGATTTTTTTATTCTGTTTAAAATAAAATGAGGGCTCGTGTGACTTTGTAGACACAGGATAACACAAGTCAATGGGACTTTATTATATTCTGATTGCATAATATTCTAATATTCTGTTGCATAACATAAATCTTTATTTACGTTACATGTGTGAGCATGGGTCACGAGTTAGCACGACTCCTAAGACACAGGTACACATGAGTCTACAACTAAGAAAAAGCATGGTTTGAGCAACTGATGAAGCATCGTTTAGTCATTGAGAGCTATTCTATCAGCGGGAGAGTTTGTAGAAACACGTTAACTCGAGTACATGTAACTATACAACATGTAAACATTGATGGAAACATGTCAACACGGGTCCACAACCACCGCAAAGCATGTTTTAACTGACAAAGATGTTAAAACAGACCACTACATGTGTAGTTCTGAGTAGCTTAGTAAGATAAGTTGATTGATGCGTGTGCTGAACCTTTTCACTACATGGGTTCAAATCCTGTTGAAGACGTAAATTCGGGCCGCCGAATGTGGCCCGATTGACTCGGGGCGGAATCGGGCAGTGTGTCCATAGGAATCCGGCCCGAGTAGGTCCAGCAGACGGAGCCGGGCCGAGGTGTAATTAAGTCTCTGGTAGGCGAGAATCCAGCTGGAATTGGCCCGAGTGTATTTTAAAGCCCGGGCTTTATGACTTGTACTGCAGCCAGCCCCCAGGTGGTGATCTAATGGCCGAGACCTTCATTCAAAAGCAGGATTGCGGCACACTTGGACTCGACCCCTTTTGGAGTCAGACTTAGACTTGTACTCAACTGGTTAAGGACTTGGTCTCGACTTGGACTCGACATAGGCCGACTTGACCCCAACTCTACAAATGCTGCTCAAACTCTGCTGTTTGGTTGCTGCTTATATCTGTGTTCTCTAATGACTCCCAGATGTGGTTGATCTACCGTGATGAGGTGGCAGCTGGGGTAAATTTGGGACCATGGCGACTTCGTATCAGTATACTTGCCACAATGGGCAGGTTGGTTCCCCTGCGCATGCAAATTCAGTACTTACGCTCTGTCTCTGTGAGACAGATGCTTCAAGTGCACGCAAACGTTACTTGAACTGTAGGTATATTGTATCTGTGTGTTGTTCTTAATATTTAGATGAATGTTATTGAAAACAATCCTGACACGTGTCTGATATATCCTGCACACAGGTCTCTTGATGTCATCCATGGGTTTTCAGATGAAGTAAACAGTTTAGCTAGCTTGTTGAAAGTCAATTCACTTTATTCTTAATATTTTGCTGGGTAACATTTTAAATGAGGTTGTATTAGATAACGTTACTTCATACATTAGTTATCATAAATTAACCATGAATAACATGTATTTTAAGTATTATTCTATCCTTGTTAATGTTAACTAAACATGTTAAAGTATTAGTTATATAATATAATTAATTATATAAAATGATAAATGAGTTTAGCATGATTTCTATAATGTTTAGCATAACCTTTGTAATCCTTAACTTATATTGTCTCTCTTTATATTAACAGCTTAACAGTAATAGCTAATGTTTACAAATACATATGCTAATGTATTTCTTCTTGGCTTAGATAACATAAACAAACAATGAACAACACATTTATTCAGTTATACTAAATCTTTGTTAAAATTAACGTACATAGAAATGTGTTACTTAGTGCAGTTCACTTAAACAGATAAACAATGACCCAAATTCAGTACTGCACAATCTTCAAATGGCACGTTATTTAAGGACTCTTTGATAACATGATTTATCACTAGCAAAGCATTAGTTAACAGAATTAGGAACCTTATTGCAAAGTGTAAACCACTCCAACACGTGTAACGTGAAGTTGCAGCTGACAAGGAAGTGCAGATCTAAATGCAGGGTTTGTTATGCATAGAATTGTCAGGCAAGCAACAGTCAACACAGGAGCAAACAGATGTATACAAGCAATCCACAGTTGTGGTCGATAAACAGGCAGATGGTCAGTACAGGCAGGCAGCAGACAACGTACAAAAACAAACAAGGCGAGGGTCAAAAACACAGCAAGATGAGGCAAGGAAAATGTGATGTAATGTTCACACTTTAGCATAACAAGACTCAGCAATGATGTGTATATGTGTACTGCTTAAATAGTCCTGTAATCATTCCATGAGAAGCTTCAGCTGTGTGTTTGTGTGTAATCAATGGAATGAGGAACCGGTGCATGTGAACAGTGCCTGACTGGAATATAAAGTCCATGTAATGGTAGATTGGTAATCCATTGCGATCTGCTGGATCGCTGGTAATCATGACAATGTGTTACATTTGTAAACTCTTTACTGACCACTAACCCAACATTATAATTCATGTTGTCACTATCGTGGTGGGAAAAAGAGCGAGGACTCAATTGCAGTAACTTAATGGGTTTATTTAGAGACAAGAGCGCACATAGTGCACACTTGGACCTTGGCATGCACATCAAGTGGGAACACGAATGCCTGAGCGGGGTCATGACAGCACTCATACAGACACAAACAATGACAGAAACTGAGTGCTCGATATGAGAAAACTCAAGCCAAGCACAACATAAAAGACATGACAGGACCAGTGTCTGGACTCTGCCACCAAAACAAGAATTAACTAGATCAAATTGGCAGACTGACACGTGTTACTAACATCTATGTTTTCATTACAAAGCAATGATTATTGATTTTCTGGACCTCAAATAAGTGAAAACAATCAACACAAATTAGATCAGTACAGGCAGGCAGCATGCCTGTACTAGAATCCTCACACATCCACATCTGGACTCACTCCTCACATGCCCATATCTGCACAGACTCCCTAGATTTTTTAAGGGCTCCCTTTTGCTAATTGTGGTTACTGAATTAGCAAGTTTTGACATTTCTACAGAACAAAGCAAAAACTTTCTCAAAACCATGCTCTTATGTGGTGGAATGAGCTCTCTATGAGCTGTCTGTTTTGCGAACTGCTGCCCACATCTGCACTGACCCTTCAGATGTCCACATCTGCACTGACTCCACAATAATTGCAATAATTCCTCAGATATCCACACCTCCAAAGACTCTTCACATGTCTATATCTGTACAGACTCCTCAGATCTCCTTGCTTGTCCACAACTGCACAGACTCCTCAGATGTCCACATCTGCACTGACTTCTTGCAGATCCACATCTGTACTGATTCCTCACACATCCACAACTGCACTGACTCCATATATATATATATATATATATATATATATATATATATATATATATATATATATATATATATATATATATATATATATATATATATACTGATTATTCAGATGCCTACATTTGCACTGACTCACAATGTCCACATCTGCAATAACTCTTCACGTCCATATCTGCACTGACTCCACAAACATCCACATCTGCACTGACTCCTCACAGATCCACATCTGCTCTGACTCACAGATCCACATCTGCACGGACTCCTCACACATCCACATCTCCAATTACTCCTCACAAGTCCACAACTGCACTGATTTCATTTCTCCCGATTCCTCAAATGTCCACATCTCATTATGTCCACAACTGCACTGACTCCATATCTACACTGATTGCTCAAATGTCTACATCTGCAATGACTCTTCACACGTCCACATATGCACTGACTACAAAGATGCCTAAAATTCATGACTCCTCTGATGTCCACATCTCCATTAACATTACATCTTCTCACATATGCACTGATTCCTCAGATGTCCACACCTGCAGACTCCTCACAAGACCACAACTGCATTGCCTCCATTTCTACACTGACTGCTCGCATGTTCTTATATGCACTGACTCTACATCTGCACTGACTGCTCACATGTCCACATTTGCACTGTGACTGCAGAACTACACAGAGTCTACAGATGTCCACATCTACACTGACTCCTCAGACATGCACATCTGACCTCATTAATTTTTCAAGTGAAAGAAATAAAGCTTTAAACAGAGAATAGAAGATGATAAACTTTCTGCACCTAATAGTTGAATGTCACAAGGAGGGCATGGCCAAGAGCTGTGGGTATGAAGCGAGGCTGGTCACGAGCGGTAACGAGCAGCAGCAATTCATGAGTTCATCTTAAGTTCATCTTAAGTCCCTCGAAGGAGCAGAAGCATGAAAGTAGGAGTGAAGACAGAGGAAGACAAGAGAGGACCAGGCCTGGACATTTGTGTTTGGTTTTGCTTTCAGTTTGGTGGTAGTCACTGAAATGTGTATATTCCATACAAAGTATAGAGGTGATTAGTCAGTTTTTTTGAGTGACTAGCGGTGCACTTGCTCTAAATATGTGGTACTTCTTGCTCCCAAAAAGATGCCACATGTGGATGACCCCTTGTACAGTGCTTTGGAATTTGTTATCAAATAATTGTATTGCATTGCCTAAATTCAAAAACTAAAATGTAAAGTAATACACTTTAAATTTTGCTGAATTTTGTTTTTTACTTGTTGCACATAAAAACAAATGCTTTCTGTTAAAAAATATAAGTTATACACACTGTCAGCTTCTGAGATGTTTAGACAAAGAATAATTGAATAGTGTATTTATATGCCAACAGATGTTTGTAACACATACCTTCATTCATTTACATTCCCCACACAGGTCAATCTCCACAGACAGACCGATTACACCAGAAAAATGAGTTTCCACAGAAGTGAAAAACATCCTCAGATAAATCAGTTTCCACAAACAGATGGAGCTCATCAGACAACTGAGTTTCCACAGAGTGATAAATCACCACAGACAAATGAATCTCCACAAATAGATGAATCTTTACAAACAAATGAGTCTCTTCAGACAGATGGATCTCATCAGACAACTGAGTTGCTACAGACAGTTCAACCTCCAATAACAATACAATCCATACATACAGACATCTTTCCACAACCTCTACAGGCAGCTGGATATCACATGACAAATGAGGTTACAATTACAATTAAATTAAGGAATGTACCAGACTCTTTTACCCAAAGTGACTTACAAATAAGTTTTTCACTGGCCAATGAATCTCAGCAGACAAATCAATCTCCACAGAAAGATGGTTCTTCACAGAAAGATGCATCTCTTCAGACAGGCAGATATCCACTAGCAAATGAATCTCCAAAGAAAGACACATCTCCACAGACAAAATCTGCACAGAAAAATGAACCTACACAGACAAACGAATCTCCAAATAAATTTCTACATATAAAGCAGTCTCTGCAAACAAATACATTTCCAGATGAATCTCCACAGATAAATGAAAATCCGCAGACTAAACAGTCTCCACAGATAAATGAATCTCTGCAGACAAAACAATCTTCACAGACAGATAGATCTCTACACACAAATGAATTTCTGCAGACAATTGAATCTCCAAAGACAGATAAATATCCACAGACAAATCAATCTCTGCAAACAGAAGGATCTCCCCAGACAGATGAATCTGCACAGACATATGGATCTCCGCAGTCAAAGGGATCTCTCCAGACAGAGGGATCTCTCCAGAAAAATGAATCTGAACAGACAGAGGGATCTCCCCAGACAGAGGGATCTCCCCAAACAGATGGATCTCTCCAGACAGATGAATCTCCTCAGACAGATGAATCTCACCAGTTAGGTGGATGTGCACAAACAGATGGATCTCTCCAGACAGATGAATCTTCTCAGACTGATGGATCACGCCAGACAGGTGGATCTCGCCAGACAGATGGATCTCCCCAGACAGATAGATCTGCACAAGCAGAGAGATCTCTCCAGACAGATGGCTCTCCCCAGACAAATGAATTTGCACAGACAGAGGAATCTTCCCAGACAGATGGATCTCCCCAGGCAGATGAATCTGCACAGACAGAGGGATCTCCTCAGACAGATGAATCTCCCCAGGCAGATGGTTCTGCACAGACAGAGAGATCTCCCCACGCAGATGAATCTGCACAGACAGAGGGATCTCCCCAGACAGATGGATCTCCCCAGACAGGTGAATCTGCACAGACAGAGGGATCTCCCCAGACAGATGGATCTCCCCAGACAGGTGAATCTGCACAGACAGAGGGATCTCCCCAGACAGATGGATCTCCCCAGACAGGTGAATCTGCCCAGACAGATGGATCTCCCCAGACAGATGAAGCAAATGAGTTTCTACATACAGATGAATCTTCATGGAAAAATAAGTCAAAAACAGAGAGGTCAGAAACTGAGAAGACATCACAAGAGCAAACTTCTCCTTCAGTTCAAGGTAAAATAATTATTTAATATTTATTACAGATTTGTTCAGTGGTCTGTCTCTGGAGAAAAAGTGCTAAGGTGGATATGAAAACAAGCATTAATAGTCTGGTGCTTTTATGTTGATTGACCATGTTGAACCTGTGTCTGTACAGTCATAAAGAGAGATCACTCTAATTAGCTGTTCAGTTTAGCATGCACTGCATGAAAATAAATTTAAAGATAACGAAATCCAACAAATAATTAATGACAGCTGATGGCTTGTTCAACTTTACATCTTATCTAAGCCTTTAAATTAATTAATATATATGTGACCCTCTCTGTGAAACCTTGGCCAGTTGCATAATCTGTATAAGAGAAATAAATATGCAATTTCTGTTTATAAAAGTGATAGATTCAAAATAAATATCAGATACAGTACTGTATTTACACTTATAACATGATAGATACTTAAATTAATGATTTTACGAACACCATATCTTATTATTTTGAAAAAAAAAGATTCTGATAATTTCATTTTTGCTACCTGCGCGAATGTCAAGTGTCCAGTTTCTGTCAAATTATTTCCACTTTACTCGCAAAATGTCAAGTATTGTTTGTTTTATTTTGAAGGGGTAGTTTACCATGACATATTTTGTCATTTAATTTTTGTGTAATGTAGCTGTGTGAAAATAAACATTGTAGTGTTCTCGTTCAGTGTGTTGTGACTAGGGTTGTAACAATATACCGGTATGACGGTCTGCCACGATTTGAACGTGCACGATTATCATACCATGAACAATTGCATATCAACGGTTTTAACCCTTAAAGACCGAGACAGCCGCCCGCGGCTAAAAATAAGTATTGCTCTTAAATGTTTAATAACTTTTGATCCGCTGATCCGATTCATACAATTCAAAGATTGGCATAAAGAAGAGAATCTCAGATTTCCAGTGCTGTATCACATAACACGCGGACTTTTAGAGGCTCCGGAATCAGTGCGATTACATCATTAAAATTTGACAACGCTGATTTGACAAAGAAACGCTCGTCACTGTGTCTCCGGACAAACCAGACATGATACATTGATGCATTGTCCCTCCTCCATGCCCAGATTGGTTCAAACTCGCTATATCACAACCAATAAGCATAGGTTTCACTTTTGTTTGTGGACCAACAATGAGCTTTTTGAACAATACGGAATGAGAGATAAAAAAAAAAGAAAAAAAAAGTTTTGCATGAAATAATTCTCATACTAAGTACTTTTGCATGCACAGCAGCACAGAAACATGACAAAACAGTGACACAGCAAAGACGAACTGCTGCTCTTGCTGTTTTCAAAAGACGCAAATGAAGGTGCAGCTGTTTGTCTGCATTGCAGACAACCATATCCATATCCATATCCACAGACAACCATATCCATGATGGCACATAAAACCTAAGGATGTTCCATATTGAATCTAGTTTCGTTATGTAACTATTTAGAGTATTGTAAATATTTATATCTATTTTTTACTAAGGATTTGCACCATGTTTATTTGGACTTTGACACATTATTTATTATTTTCCTATTTTTTTATTTGTTCATTGTACAAGTGGACACATTCTCTCACCTCAGCGGTCAAGATTAAGTCCTGAAAATCTCAACATGCTTACATTTCTTCATCACAACCTAGACTGAAAAAAACAATGCTTTAAATACATGTTTACAGCCATAAACTTGGTATTGCACTTTTGGTCTCCCATTTATCCTGCTTATAAGGAAGGACAGTTTAAGTTTATTTTTGTCTAATCTTAAAAGACCTTGCTTGTTTATTCCTTCTAATTTAATTTATTAAAATGGGAAATTTTTCAGTTTATTTTTTATAAAAGACTTCTATAGTTCTATTAAAACGGTTCTTTCAAAAGTTTGTTGAAATAAAACTTTTGTTCAGTCAGAAAACGTGTTCTTATTCTTTTCAGGGTCTTTGCTATGAGAATTACTATTTAATACCGTATACCGCGAAACCGTCAAACCGTGGTATTGTTTTAGACGATTATCATACCGTAAAAAAATCATACCGTTACAACCCTAGTTGTGACTAAACATTATGTTAAACCATAGCCAATGAGGAAACAGTCTTAATAAGGTTGATCATGTACGGTTTCTCTTCTTATTAGCATTTGTGGTGAAAATTGCAATAAAATAATACAACAGTATTCAGAAATTGTCCCTTGACTAAAATTGCACTCAAAATGACCATACATAATCAGACTAGTTATCCTTGCAGTAGAGATTACAATAGCAAACAAACTTATAAAACATTGCATTAAAAAAAATGATCACTGAGATAATGTCTTTAACATGTCTAATGTACAAAACATAAACTTACGACATTGCCTCTATGATGATTTATGCTGATGGTGCTTTATGATGACTAAATAGGAAATATCTTAAAAATAAAAGTATTGCTTTTTACAAATAAAGTAGATTAATTAAATACATTATGAATTTCACATTTTAACAAAGGGAATATGCATATAAAACATTTGAAGAAGATATTTTAAAGTGAAAGTTCTTAAAGGGCAACACAAACATCAGATTTGAATGTAAGATGCTCAAAGTTCAATGCAAAGGCAAATTTGGCGGATGTAAAAATGACGGATGTAGTACGTCCGAATTCCATTCATACTTTTCACGTTCATACTGTATAGAACGTACTTTTTTAATGGCTGAGTAGTACGTTTAAATTCAAATGCAATACCTACCGAGTAGTAGGCGGTTTCGAACGCAGCCAGTGACTTTTAGAGTTAGCTTAGCGTTAGCAAAGCCTACAGCAAACAAACTTTGGGAACTACAAAATATACATCCAAGTAAATGATGTCATAAAACCTTGTTTACACTGCAGGAGACAGAGGGGGTCACACATGCAAAAGAAAGGATATCTTAATATTCTGAATTAGAAAAAAAGTGGTTAACATTAATTATGTATAAACTTTAAACAATTTTATTTACAGCAGTGATTCTCAAATAGTTTTTTTTTTCTAGACCCCACTTCTGTAAAAGAAAATACTTTGAAGAATCTGAATTTTCTGCATCATTACTCAACCCTTTAGACACTGTAGGGTTCAGCCAGTTGGTCCAATGACAGCTTCCACTGGTGGATAAAGGTTCACTGCATGTTCGGTCTTTCCAGTGCACAATGTTGATTTATATTAAACTTAACTCATATCTGACTCCAATTTTAGTATGACGTGGTTTAGAATATTAATATATTTATCCTCGTTTTATCTGACTCCAATTATAAAACATTGATAAGATTATTTTGTTTCCTTTCACATTATTTTAGATTATGATTGAATATATTTTTTTGATTTGTTATTATACCTTATTCTCATTTACTCAGATTCCTATAGCATCCTGAGTCTTGCACCGGCCGGGTATACAATCTCTTAATACAAGCTTCTCAGTCTTGGTCATTAAACAGAGGCGATTAACCACTCTCCTAAAAAGGCAGAACCCTACTTACTCAATTTAGGAAATTTTTATGTGGTCCCCATAATTCTGTTATCTACTAAATCAAGACAAAGTATTTTAATAATAATCGCACAGGATTATAAGTTAATAGATGGAGGCCAAAATACCCACATTTAGATTGGTTTCAACAATATTTTGTTGTTCTAAATAGAAAACCCATAGTTGGCCTTTTACAGTCTAAGTATACTTGAATTAATGCCAATTTGTTAGTCGGATCTCTCGCTGCTCCGTCTAACATGTTTTAGTCCATTACTAACCTGTACAGGGGCTTGCAGTGCTATGGACAACAACATTTACCAGTGATAATAACACGAGGACTGTTTAAATAATTCAAAATTTAACAATTTTTTAGTCAGGTAAATATGTATTATGCCAATTCATTAAGTCAATTCATAAACGATCAATACAAGACATCAAATTATCAAAGATAAATCCAAGATCAAAAGATGTATACCTGACTTCAAAAATATACATAACATTGAGCGTATGCTCCATGTTACGGGCTGATCTGGGTAAGCAGAATCGCGCCGAACATTTCTCAAACCCAATCTCAAAACTTAAAAGTAATCCAAGAATCCTCTCAAGGAAAGGGGTGTGTGCATAACAAAAAGCATTTGCATTTAGTGCTGCATGTGGGAAAGTCACACCCTTCACAGTGATTCAAAAGATGCCTGAAGTTTAATATTTATTGTTTTGATTATGTCTATTTCTGAGAGAATGAGACCATTGTACCAATCGCACTGAGACATTTCAAATGAAATCAAACATGATAGATAAAGTCACTTGGGTTAATTTAGAGCATTCAGACTTTGAAATGACCATAGTGTGAGTTGGGGTGGTTGAAGTCGAGTTTCAGTGGATTCAAATGTAAATGTAGGGGGAGCTGGCTTTTCCCGCATTCCCACCTGCTGGGTTGTGGAGTCAATTGTCTCTGCTTTCAGCTCATGTTTGAATTGCCAAAGACATTAAAATATTTGTAATATCTCAATTCATACAACACGTTCCTTTAGAAATTATTTCTATATGGTGATTTGCTTCCCCAATAGTATCTGACTTGCACATCCAAACTAGGACTCAAACAGAATCAGACAGATGCACTCAGTAGAGCTAGTAAATAGCGTAGAGTAGTCATAGAATATTGACCTCACTGTGGGGGGTAGGGTTAGCGGTTTACAGGTTAAGGGTTAGGTTTACATATTAAAAAGCATTGCATGCAGTCTCAGATTGCATGTGCATCCGTTCTTCAGCCAGACACTTCTAAAGGTAAACAGTTGGGTTTAACCATTTTTAAATCCTTTCAGCCAATCTCAGGGTTTGGTGGGAGAGTTTTAGCTTAGCTTAGCAAAAATCACAAAATCGGATTAGACTATTAGCATATTTTCCAAAAAAAAAAAAAAAAAAAATGTATAAGTTGACACTTTACCTATTTAAAGCTTTATGTAGTTACATTGTGTACTAAGACTGATGTAAGAATTAAAAGTTCTATTTTCTAGGCCTGATCATGACCCCAAAACTAAACCAAACCATGAAAAAGTCTGTATTGATGTTGCTGACCTTGACTGCAATATTATATAGATTTGTTGCTAGCCAACAAAATAAATCTATTGACACAGAGTCAGGTTTCAGATTTGCTCAAATACATTTTTGTATTTTACTCATTTTTTTATTTATATATCCTTGGTTGTGATCTTAAGTGATTTTTAACATTTTTTAAATCAATGGATCAACAAATAACAGGTGATAATTTAATATTATTCAACTTACATCCAAGATAATACTCAAATTTACCACACAGAGTCACTATAGTAACAAGTGATAATTTAATATTATTCAACTTTCATCCAAGATAATACTCAAATTTACCACACGGGGTCACTATAATAACAAGTGATAATTTAATATTATTCAACTAACACCCAAGATAACCTTTACACATAACATTTAACACTTACAGAATTCTGTTTTACTGAGAATCTGTCACACCCCTTGCGTGCAATGTCACAAAATCTCTGTTCATCCCAATCCCTAATCATAAAATATATGTCTTAGCAAGAGGAGCAAGAGGAAATAAACACATCGTATCACGACAGATAAAGTAAATATCATCATACATACTCACATAAATAATGTATTAAACCTAGAATGATACACTATTGCCTTCGTCTCTCATGCACTGCTCAAACAGCATATCTCTGTATCACACTTATGGTCAATCGACATTAACAGCCGCTCTCTTTAAGCGGAAATACATATTTTTGTGCCCCGGATATATATATATATATAAATAAAGGGTGTAACGGTTTACAAAAATCTCGATTCGGTTAGATACAATACAGTGGCGTCATGGCTCGGTACATTTTCGATAAGAAAAAAGCCAGAGGATTCCTCTGATTAAATTTTTTATCTATTAAAACTAACATCATAAAAGTATGATCTTGTTTTTTTTTTTTTTTTTTTTTTACTTTAAACAGTGATAGAGCTATACTTCCGGGATTTCTGCTGAGCAGCAAATAAAACAAATCCTTCTTTATACTCTAAATAAAAAAAGCTTCCTATAAAAAATAAATATAATATTGTAGTTAAACAAATAAAAAGAAAAGGACCATTTAGTTTGTATATGGAACTCAGTTCTTTTTTATTTTTATAAGTATTTTTTTTATTTTCAGAAAGATGAGTGTGTCCACCTTTTCCTTAGACAGCACAGATCTGCTTGATTTGACTGTCACCTGCCATTTCAGTGGATCTGAAAGCAGGAATTATCTGACTGAAATGGGCTCATGAAGGAATAATGTAACGGGGCTCTATTACATTTAACATTTTCTGAAAACATTTTTTTCCACCACTCTCTTGGTGGCGGTGATGGTGCGCGATGTATCTGAAGAGCATTGGGGGCATGTGCATGCGACGTACCTGAGCGGCGGGGGTGAGTTTTGCCCAATGTACCTGAAGAGCTGGGAGGGATGTGGTGGAGAGGGGTGTGCGACGTATTTAAGGACTGGGGGGGAGACGCGCGATTATCCAGAAGATTGTCATTCGTTTGCCGGCATCCAGGAGTCTCCCGGAGCTTCTGGGAGACTTGGGATTTGAGGGACTACATTAATGTTACTAGCCAGAAGGCAGCATGTTGTCTGCCAAGTCATTTGGGATGCCATGTTGAGTGTTGTTGCACTGAAAACATTATATTTTGTACTTATTCCCTTTTATCTTTTTAGATGTTAGTCTGAATTGAATCGTTCGGTTTGTAATGCGTACTGAACCGAAAGTCTTATACCGAACGGTTCAATACGAGTACGCGTATCATTTTAGCAAGCACAATAGACCCTTTTCACATGACCTCATGTGTTGTCTGGTTTCACTCCATGCAGTGTACCATACTTCCACCTACACAGAACTCCCTATAATGAACTCACCCAGTCAGCTTCACCCCATTCAAACTTTTAGCCACCAGCCCCACTGTCTCCTGAAAGTAGCCTGACAGGTCTGGGACACAGTCCCACACGGGACTGTAACAAAACATGTACGAGACATGAGGGAGAAGATTCCCTCCCTGAGTTCCATCCTAGCAATAAAGTAATGGTACTGGTCCCCACCAGAAGATTTTGGCCACCTGGAAGGGTAGTTACCTAGTCATCGAATGGGTCGGGCCGGTAATTTAACAAAAATGTCAGCCTGGACGAAGAAGAGAGGAGAAGCTGTACCATATAACCATCCTGAAATGGTGGGTCCCACAACCGGAAAAAAACTGGCTGCTCCCCTGCAGTGGGTGGCAGCGGCAAAGGACACCAACTAGGTCACCAGGTGGTTCCTAGTGCTTCAGGACTTCCACTTTAAAGTCCAACTTCGAGCTGCCTATGGGAATGCTGATGGCCTGTCAAGGATATGGTCCAGGTGGGCTCCCATAACATCTCCTCTCTCTCTCATAACAGGATGGTGGTTCAATCCACCATGATGCTCAGGGGTGGGGGTAGGGGTACTGTCGCAAGTACTCTTCTCCAATGTCGCCAGAGAGCAATAACTACTGTCACCTGGACTCACCTCATCAGGATCAATCACCAGCAACTGCAGACAATCAGAGGGAGAGGATATAAGCAGACGGCACCAGAGCTTCAATGAGCTACAAACTCCCGACTTACCCATATGCTAATTTCTCTCTACCTCTCTCTTCAGAATTAACCAATTGCATAAACCCTCACCAGACTGCACCCTGCACACCCTGCAGAACACCCTAACTCACCATCTAGAAGTCTTCACAGAGCACTACTTAACCTTTCATCTGCACTCACCTTCTGGATTTGTTGTAAATTAATCACCCTCTGGGGCTTTTCTTGAATATACGCAGTCTTTGTGTTGTGTTTGGTTCCTTTTCCTGCCACAGCTGTCAGGGCAGAACCTGCTTGTGTCTTTATGTCATCTGTCTCTGCTGTGAAAATGTTTCATTTCCAGTTAATTATTTTCACAGTTCATACTTTACAATGTAATACTTTTCTTTTTCAGGTTCACCTGGAAATGCAAAAGATGCAGTAGGAGAGATCATATCTGAGTCAACGATTAGAGATTCTGAATCAAATGATTCCACCAAGGTAAATTGCTTTAGATCTACTCTTTACAACATTATAGTGTTTAAACTACTTTTTAACCAGCATAATTTACCTCTTTGTAGCTTACATTGAAAGAAACATTTTTCTGAAGAAACTTGGCTTGAATATCTTTAGCTTGTAGAACATAATATTTGAATCCAAAAACTTTGGTTCACAGGGACTCCTATGTAGTATTAGATATGAAAGGGTGTGGCAATGAAGCTGAGGTTCCAGTCCTGTCTTTTATTTAAATAAATGGTCTAACAGGCAAGAGCAGCAGAACAGTAGCAGTTACAGGAGCAATCAGTAACATAAGGAGCAATCAACAAGAGTAATCAACAAAACAGGCAAAAGTTTTTTTTTTTCAGGTTTGGCCCAGCAGTGGAGGCTCTGGTGGCCAATCGTGTAGATCTGAGAGCAGTGGTGGCTCTGGTGGCCAATCGTGTAGATCTGAGAGCAGTGGTGGCTCTGGTGGCCAATCGTGTAGATCTGAGAACAGTGGTAATCCTGGAAGCAGCAGCTCTATCACAGGAGTGTCAAACTCATTTCCTGGATTGCCACAGCCCTCCAGAATGTGGTTCAAACCCTCCTTCAACTCACTTACTTGTAGGTTTCAAACAAGCCTGAAGAACTCAATTAGTTTGATTAGGTGTGTTTAATGAGAGTAACAGCTAAAGTGTGCAGAGCTGCAGCCCTCCAGGAACTCAGTTTGACACCAGTGCTAAAGAAGCTTGGGCAGTGATGAAGGCTCTGGCAGTTAATGAGACATCTCAACATTCAATGCAGATGCTGAAAGGGTTAAACAGGAGCAAACGGCAATATAAGGGGCTATTCAAAAGAAAGGCAAAAGGTCAGGCCAGGTAGCAAACAATAATAAAACACAGAAGTTAAAACAAAAAAAAGACAAAAAGTGGTACTTACAGTATATGTGAGTCAGTAAAGTTCAGCAGCTGTAAGTGTAATGTTGTGGGAGGTCTAGCTCAGGTGAATAGCTATTGTGCTGTAACTAGTCAGCCTGCAACAGAGGTGAGGATCCAAATGCAGTTTATTAAGAAAATCGTCATGCAGGCAAAGGTCAAAACAGGGACAGAAAGGACCATGCAGATCATCCAAAGGCATAAACAGAAGTACAGGCGAATGGTCAGGACACGCAGCAAAACAATGTGAACAGTAAAAAAAGCTAAGATCAAAACACGAAAAGCAAGGCAAGACAAGGACAAAGCTTTGTTATGCTCAATTAAAGTTTACACAACTCAGCAATGAGAAATAGGTGTTTTTATAGTCCTAGTAATCAGTCTATCATTAGCTTCCAGCTGTGTGTGTGTGTAATCGGGGGAATCAGGAACTGGTGTGTGAGTGCAAAGACTTTTGGGAGTTGTATTTCATATATTGGCAGATGTGTAGTTCTCCAGCAATTTGCACAGGCTAGATTACTGGTGATTGTAACAGGTGCAAGTTGAATAGCTGGAGTGTAATCTAAATAGTTCAGTTTGTTGCAATGTTAATTTTGTCAGCAAATGTTGATTTAGTTTTAGTCTTAGTCTTCTGACTAAAATTCCATTTTAGTTTTAATAATATTTTAGTCTTCTGAATCATTTTACTTTTAGTCTAGTTTTAGTCAACTAAATTTCATAAGATTTTACTACTCTAGATTTAGTTGACTAAAATATATTTGGTTTGATTTAAGTGTAATTTAATTAAATATAGTCTATATTTATTTGTTTGTATAAAATATTCGAACTTAAAATTAAATAAATTTGTCTGATTAAAATATGGAATATAGCTTTTCCATTGAAGACCAAAAATTACATATGCATTGTTTATTTATAATATGTAAAATTTTGTGTCTGCAAGAACAGAAGACTTTTGAAAATGTAGGACTTCATTTAAACCCTTTATTTTAACCTGGTATTCTACCAGTCATTTTAACAAGTCTGTGAAACAGTTTCATGCGATTAAATCTTTAAAAGGGCTTGAAATAGTTTAAGTATGCTTTGCAATGTCAGTCTATAGGAGGCTTTACTGTTGTAGTTAGTCTGACAGTACATGGTGCTGAATAACTAAGTAATGACTTATGACTGGCAAATGATAATGTATTATCTTGTTAAATGTGCACTTAGCTCCATGGCTCTGTTAACTCGCATAGAGGAAATATAAAGTGAAAATGTACATAAAAAATACAAGAGCGATTCACTTCAAGGCAGTTTTGTTACAATGTGATTTTCTGATAAGCGGAGATTATAGCACTCCAGTCTCATTACATCCTTACGCCTGTTTCACACCGCAAGCGTCAGCGGCACGTGAGCAGAGCGTGAGCAGCGCGTATGTCGAGCAAAAGCAGCACGCAGGATTTTGCCTTTCACACCAGCTGCGTCTGCAGCGCGCAGCTCTTCGGCAGCTGCTGCAGAGATCAACCTATCTCTGTCTATTCTATCTAGTTCCCCTTCGGGGGGAACTTCAGCACTATAAGTGGATTTGATTTGTAAAATCCACGCATTGGGAGGTTCGGTTCAGAAGCTACTCGTCTGAAAGAGTATTGAACGGGCCAATTAAGAATGAATTGGCAGCGCAAGCCTGCGCAGGTGAGCGGCATAAGCAATCAACTGAGTATATAAGCTCACCTGGCGCCAGCAGACGCTATCCTTTTCGCTTCAGAGACTTTCTGATCGAGTCGATGAGGGTTCCTCCTGCTGTGACCAGCGATTCTGAGCGAACGAGAGCATTCTCCCGGTCCAGAGTGTGTACACGCAGTGGCAGACGGTCGAGCTGGGTTTCTCCCTTGCCTGGCGTTCTTTGGGTCCGGTCCTCCAGAGCGGTGCGTATAAAGTTGCAAACTTCACAGAAAGAGCAACACAGTCGTGCAGCACGTCCTTATCAGGACGGCGCTCCGACTGTGCGTTTCTGGATGCGGTGGTTTCCTGTCCTCGGATGATGGGCGCGGGCACTGCGTTACATGTCTGGGGGTCCAGCATGTTAATGCGCTGCTCGCGGGCAGTTCATGTCGTCATTGCGATGCCATGACTGTTGCGCAAGATCGCGGTTAGCCTTTGCAAAAGGGTGAACCACCCCAGTTGTCCCCTGCTCTGCAGCGGGCACTCGGGCAGATCTGAGGGTTTCAGCGAGAGATAATCCGTCGCCCACGGGCCCGCGGACCTCCCGCTCCTCTAAGCGCTCCATCCAAGCTTCGGGCGGGGGAAGCGATCCGTCTAACAGATGGTAGCCCTTACGCCCGATGACACCGGAGACCAGATGTCCACCGCGGCATCGGAGGGTGGGCTTTCATTGTCCGATGATGATCCAGACCCGCTCGCCCCCTTCGGGCTGGTGAGCGCTGTCACTACGGATCCTGAAACGGACATGTTAGCCGTGCTTTCCCGGGCTGCTTCGGCCGTGGGTTGGAGATGGTTTATCCCCCAGCTCCGCGGCCGGACCGACTAGAGGGGCGTTCCCTTCTTCCCAGAGGTGCACAGTAGGCTCACGCGGTCTTGTAAAGCACTTTTTTCTGCTCGTGCTGCGTGTTCCTCCACCCTAACCACTCTTGACGGTGAAACAGCCAGGGGGTATGTGGCGATTCCTCAGGTTGAGTGCGCGATGGCGGTAAATCCGCGCGGCGCCTCTTCTTGGCGGGATCCGCCTCGTCTCCCATCCAAAGCCTGTAAGTTATCTACCTCCCTCGGAGCTAGAGCTTACATAGCTGCGGGCCAGGCTGCTTCAGCCTTGCATGCGATAGCCACCTACTAGCGCTACCAAGCGCAAGCGCTGGCCGAGCTGCACGAGGGTGGGTCCAACCCAGGCTTACGAGCTTCGCACCGCCGCCGACTTAGCTCTTCGGACTACTGAGTCCGCTGCGTGTGCGTTGGGAAGGACGATGTCCACATTAGTGGTCCAGGAGCGCCACCCCTGGCTGATATGCGCAAAGTCGACAAAGTCCGCTTTCTTGACTTCCCCATATCCCCAGCCAGGTTCGGCGACACTGTCTGTGAATTCACCCAGGAATTCAAGGCGGTGAGAGAGCAGTTGGTGGGTGATGTCTTATCGGCGGTCCGTAGCCCGCTCCGCCCGCCGTGCCATTCATACCTGCTCCTCGCCGAAGGCGCCCGCCTACGAGAGCTGCTCCGCCCCCGCACACGCCTCAGGCGAAGCGAGCGCGTCGGGCACCTCGGAAGCAGGCAGCCCCCCTGCCCAGAACGCCGCTAAGTCCGGCAACGGACCGCGAAGCGCCCCTGGGACAGGCCATCTGGAGAAGAGGGAACTTGCTCTTTCCCCGCTGGAGGGCGGGGCCCCATTTCCAACGGCACTTTTTACTGCCATGAAAACATTATGAAAGGGCACTTTTCACTTCCCCAGATGTGACAGCCCGAAATCTGCCAGTCTGGGACGCTATGCTTTCTAGCTTGCAGATTCGGTGCGTTTCGCCAGTGGCTCACGAGCGCTGGGAGGACGGTCTCCTTTCTCCCACCCCTCGAGCCTCCCCTCCGGAGCTCGGGTTTGGAGTGAGAGCAAATATCTCACCTCCAGCTTTTCCGTGGGACCCGCGAGCTTCCCGGATCAGCACACCCACTCCGCGCTGCCCCACTGCTGGTACGTCAGCGATTGTAGCGATGAGTCCATTAGCGAGAGCTCTGCCTGCCTGGTTAGCGCGGGCCAGCTCTTCGCGGTGGCTCATACGCACAATCAGACTCGGCTATGCGATTCAGTTCGCGAAACGGCCCCCCAAGTCACGGGTGTGTATTCACCAGGGTCAGCCCCCTGTCCGCCCCTGTCTTGCGAGAGGAGATTGCTGTCCTCCTGGCGAAGGATGCAATCGAGCCGCTCCCTCCAGCCGAGATGGAGAGCGGGTTTTACAGCCCACGCTTCATCGTGCCCAAAAGAGCGGTGGGTCACGGCCAATCCTAGATCTGCGCGTTTTGAACCGCTGCCTGCACAAGCTGCCGTTCAGAATGCTCACGCAGAAGCGCATCCTCCGGTGCGTTCGTCCTCTGGGTTGGTCTGCAGCATTAGACCTGATGGACGCGTATTTCCATGTCTCCACTCTTCCTCGCCACCGACAGTTTCTGCGGTTTGCGTTTGAAGGTCGAGCTTGGCAATACAAAGCCCTCCCCTTCGGGCTCTCTCTGTCTCCGCGGGTCCTCACCAAGCCCGCGGAGGGTGCCTCAGCGCCCCTTCGGCTCGCGGGCATCTGCATACTCAATTTCTTTACGACTGGCTGATTTTTGCCCTCTCTCAGAGCAGTTGATTATGCACAGAGACAAAGTGCTCTGGCACTTCCACCTGTGGGGGTTTCAGGTCAACCGAGAAAAGAGCAAACTCGCCCCCGTGCAGAGGATCTCTTCTCTCGGGCTGGAGCTGGACTCGGTCACCATGGCAGCGCGCCTCTCCGGAGAGCGCGCTCAGCTGATGCTGTACTGTCTGAGAGAGCTCGACAGTAAAATAGTGGTCCCACTGAAACTATTTCAGAGGCTCCTGGGGCATATGGCATCCGCAGCCGCTTCATGCCGCTCGGATTATTCTATATGAGACCACTTCAGCACTGGCTTCACGATCGAGTCCCCAGATGCGCATGGCACGCGCGCGCACACCGAGTCTCTGTTACTGCGCTGTGTCGCCGCGCCCTCAGCCCTTGGAGCGACCCCTCGTTCCTACAGACCTGGGTGTCTCTAGAACAGGCGTCCAGTCTTGTTGTCGTTTCAGCAGACACTTCCAACACGGGCTGGGGGGCTGTGCGTTGCGGGCATGCGGCTGCGGACCTGTGGAAAGGTACCCAGTTGCATTGGCATATCGCCTGGAGCTGTTGGCAGTGTTCCTCGCTCTCCACCGTTTTTTTCCGGTGCTGGAGCGGCAACACGTGCTGGTCAGGACGGACAGTACGGCGGCGGTGGCGTATATCAGCCGTATAGGGGGTATGCGCTCTCGCCGCATGTCTCAGCTCGCCCGCCGTCTGCTCCTCTGGAGTCATCCGCGGCTGAAATCGCTGCACACCATTCATATTAAGGCAAGCTCAACCGTGCAGCCGATGCGCTCTCACGGCAGCCTTGCGTCCTGGAGAATGGAGACTCCACCCCGAGTCTGTTCAGCTGATATGGGCGCGATTCGGGGAAGCCCAGATCGATCTGTTGCTTCCCCCGAGATCGCTCATTGCTAGTTGTTCTTTCCCTGACCGAGTGCTCTCGGCACGGATGCACTGGCTTACAGCTGGCCTCGGTGCACGCGCAAATACGCGTTTCCCCCAGTGAGCCTGCTCGCGCAGTTACTGTGCAAGGTCAGGAAGAGGACGAGGAACAGGTTGCTGGTTGCGCCCCTCTGGCTCAACCGGACCTGGATGTCAGAGCTCTCCCTCGCGATAGCCCTCCCCTGGCAGTCCCTTCGAGAGAGCACCTACTCTCTCAGGGACAGGGCACCACCTGGCACCCTCGCCGATCTTTGAAGAGATTGTAGACGCGAGGAAGACTTAGGTAACCTCCGATTGCGGTGGCTAATACCGTCACTCGGGCTAGAGCCCCCTCCCCGAGCGCGCCTATGCCCTGACGTGGAGTCTATTCACTGAATGGTGTGTCTCTCGCTGAGAAGACCCCCGTAATTTGCCAGATCAGCGTTGTGCTTTCTTTACGCCGAGAGAAGCTGGAGAGCAGGCTGTCGCCCTCCACACTCAAGGTTACGTGGCTGCCATCTCCGCTCTCATAACGCGGTGGCTGGCAGCACCGTGGGAACGCATAACCTCATCATCCGGTTCCTCAGGGGCGTTAAGCGAATTAATCCACCCCGCCCCCTCTCATGCCCTCTTAGGATCTCGCCCTCGCTACACAAGCCGCGTCAGATCCCTTCGATCCTCGACTCAGTATTTTCTGTCCCTGAAGACAGCTCTGCTGGTCGCGTTGATATCGATTAGAGGGTCGGGGACCCGGAGGCATTTTTCGGTCAGTGACTCGTGCCTGTAATTGGGCTGGCTTCTCTCACGTATGAGACCCCGCCCGCGATATGTGCCCAAGGTTCCTACCACTCCGTTTTAATACGAGGTAGTGAGCCTGCAAGCGCTGCCCTCGGAGGAGGCAGACCCAGCCCTTCTTTATTGTCCAGTTCGCGTTTTGCGTATTATCCGGACCGCACTCAGAGTTTAGATCATCTGAGCAGCTCTTCATCTGTTATAACGGTCGGCAGCAGGGAAGTGCCGTACCGAAATAAGTTCCCACTAGATTGTGGATGCCTTTCTTTCACTATCAGAGCCGAGATGAGCCGCGTCCCCCGAGAGCGCGTGCGCACTCCACTCGGAGTTTCGCATCCTCTCGAGCGCGCGCACGCGGCGCCCCTCTAACAGACTTCTGTAGAGCTGCGGGCTGGGTGACACCCAACACATTTGCAAGGTTTTACAATCTGCGAGTGGAGCCGGTTTCCTCAAGGGTATTAGGTAACCCTGGGTGATTGAGGAAACAATTCGGTAGGGTGTTGAAACACGCTTGCTGCGCCATTTTCCCTAACACGGAGATACGTGCGCCTTTTTATCTGTCAGTAAAGATCCCCGTCAGGTGAGCCCTGCAGATTCCTCCGTGGCCCCCAGCACTGACTCAGCGGAGGAGTCACTTGCTGGCCCACTACGTTGTAGGTCTGCCCGCTGGTCAGCCCGCGTTTTGGGTAAAGGTGCCTGCTATGCGTGATCCCCACTAGGCGATCCCATATGCTTATTCCGCCACGGTTAAGTCCCCCCCCTGGGCGGACCCGTGTCTTCCCTCCCCGCTAACCACTCTTTTGCTATGCGTACTCCCCCTTTTTAGGGCTAGTCCATATGTAAATTCTGCCATCTATCCCCCCTCGGGTAACGGATGGCCTCCGCAGCGTCCTCCCTATCGGGATTGCACGCTTCCCAACGTACTGTCGTATTTCCTAGAATTATCTAGATGCTCACGACTTCCCAAAAAATATATCTAAATCCGTAAAACTTCTGTTGAAGTAGGATAAATTAGGGCCAGGGACACGTTGGAGGACCGCGCCCCCCATGATGCGGGTGCGTCACGCTTGCTTGACTATCTCCTCATCGGGGGTGTTGGTAAGGTGCAGTCATTATGGCGCTTTCAATGGGCTCCCAATGCGTGGATTTTACAAATCAAATCCACTTATAGTGCTGAAGTTCCCCCCGAAGGGGAACGTTCGAGGTTACTAAAGTAACCCTTCGTTCCCCGAGGAGGGGAACGGAAGCACTATACTCCGTCGCCATAATGACTGTCCCTTAGCTGTTGAAAGTCTCTTCAGCTTAAAAAGGATAGCGTCTGCTGCGCCAGGTGAGCTTATATACTCAGTTGATTGCTTATGCCGCTCACCTGCGCAGGCTTGCGCTGCCAATTCATTCTTAATTGGCCCGTTCAATACTCTTTCAGACGAGTAGCTTCTGAACCGAACCTCCCAATGCGTGGATTTTACAAATCAAATCCACTTATAGTGCTTCCGTTCCCCTCCTCGGGGAACGAAGGGTTACTTTAGTAACCTCGAACGTTACCCATGTCTCTCTATATACAAATACACCTTTTAAACTTTTCATCTGCACCAAAGCCCCTCCTATGGTGTTTCTTTAACCTGCAAATTTTTATTTTACAAATTTTATAGATCAAACAGTACTGTATGCTTCTCAAGCTAACTTATATGAGAAGTGTCTACAGTCAGAAGACAATCGCCTGTGATATCATGTCATTTGTTTTTTTGATTATCAGGTTGCTGTACACCTAGTTATAATCATATTTATACAATATAGTTATAATGATATTTATACATGATCAAACTAGTGTAACTTTCTCCGCTTTAGTGATGTCCAGCGGCAGAATAACAGCTCGTTAATTCCTGCTCGTGCAGATGATGAGACGGACAAAAGTAACCAATGCATGCCATTCTTTTACTTATTTTTGTGTTGTCAGATTCACAATGCAAACAGCTCCCGGTAGGAATAACTCGAGTGAACATAAAACAAAGCCGATTAAAACTTTCTTGCTCTGCTCAGCTGCACAACACACAGCGAGCTCACATAATCCAGCATGCGTGTCGAACTACACTACCCACAATACACTTCGCTATGGACTACAAATCCCGTAAATATTCTATTCCCTCTCTCCTGCAACTCTACTGTGCAAAACTGATACTAAAATTGTTTTACATTTGGTTTTGTAGTTCGGGCCTAAATAAATGTTTGTTGCCGTTTTTAATCGTTTTAAGTTTATTTGAATGACTATATATAAACCATTTGACATTATTAACGTATTTATTGGGTAAAATTGCTACTTTTTACTGTCATTCATTGTGTTTTGGTCATTATCAATGCACTGTCACTTTAATTGAGCGTGAGCAGCGCGTCAAAAATAGACCCAGCGCCGAAACTATCGCTGCACTGCTGCTTCGGCGATGCTCACGCCTCGCTCTGACGCGCTGCTGCTGCGTGCGGTATGAAAGCTCTAATCTGTTAACATGGACGCCGAAAACACACGCTCTGCTCACGCGCCGCTGACGCTTGCGGTGTGAAACAGGCGTTACACTTGAAGACTTGAGCTGTGCATCGATAGATTACTATTCAGTGTTTGGACTCTCAGCATTGAATATTAAACCACACGGAACTAAACAAAACTGAACTTCAACTCTGAAAACTGAGCTGACACTGTTTCAATTCACTACAATCTTCTATGTGAAGCTGCTTTGACACAATCAACATTGTAAAAGCGCTATAGAAATAAAGATGAATTGAATTACAGTAAGAAATAATCACGTCACAGAATGACGTGCTGAATAAAGCAGTTCAATCAGGCAAGCTAAGCTTTAGCTGCAGCTAAAATTAAATGCTTGGGGAAACAACTCCACACAAAAAAATTAATGCCATGATCATGTTACAGATAGGGATGCTCATTTCGGTTAATTTTGCTAACTGACAACCGCCGCTCATTAATCGGTTATTAATGGTTAACTGGTCAGATTACTATTAATTTAAATTAAACAAATTGACGTGTCTATTTTGTGTCTGACACATTAAATATTGCCTTTTAAAATAGGCTACTGATTTATTTTTACATGCTAGCATAATAATAATAGAACAATACAACAGAGCATTTTCACGCACCTGCAGTGTTTAGCACAGAAGATCAGAATAAACTAAATAAAATGAATAAAATAAATAGGACTGCCCTAAATTATTTACACTTAAATAATTAATTTATATTACAAAACGAAAATACTGACTGATTCTTTTTAATAACCGGCATAGGCTGCTTTTTTCCCACATCATAGCCTATGTTTTTTCTTCCGTCAAATAAAAATCGCACTTTCTTAAATTGCTTGCTCCACGGAAAATATGCCTTTATTTAATGCCCCGTTGTTATTAATATGAACCACAAAACCTTTTACATTTGTAATAGAAATCATTATTTTAAAGAATATGTCCTGATATATGGTTTCCTCTCTCTCCCTCGTGGTTCAAGTGCGCGCGCTGCGTGATGAAAAGACAGCAACAACGCGCGCATATGTTGACTTTTTGTAAACAGTTTTGTTGTTTAAATATAATATTGCGTTAATGTGCATACATGCTTTATAAGATGTAAAATAAAAGGTAAAGCCTATTTGTTGCGTTTATTACGCAGATCCAGGTCAACATCAGCGCGATTTGGCATCAACACGTCTGTTTCAAGCAATATTCTTCTTGCATTTTGCTTCTTTGGCAAATGTGTCTGTAGGCATGGGTTATACGTTATCGTCCCGCAAGTTAAATATGTCTTGCAGTTGAACAAGGGGCCGAAAACAAGGCACATCTCACTGCCTTTATGTTGACAAGGAAAAAAGAAGAGAAGAAGCCCGGTCCTCTAATGAAATGACTGAATCAGCTGGGAATCAATTGTGCAAAAGTGTTGCTGTCTATATTGTTACAATTGTAATATTTAATAATTTTTGTACATTCATACAGCTCTGGATAACTTAAAACAGCGATTAGACCTTCAGAGCGGTGTTAATGCGTCCTGAAGCGAAACGGCTATAAACTCCAGCAAGATAGAGTGATTATATACAGAGTCATATACCTTTATCTATAAATAAAGTATAACTATAGAAACTGTGTTCATCTTAACTGAAAGCTTCGTTGAGTTTGCTAGCCTCACGCATCGCGCACCTGTCAGTCAGTTAGTCAGCACGTAACTCCAAAAGGTTAAACAGATAGCGCACAGCACTATACGGTTACAGAAAAGCTTTTGCTGTTGTGATTCACTTACCTTTTAATACGTTTTGGTGCGATTATAATCCGCTAATAAAAAACAACAACAATGACTGAATGTTTTGAATGGGTAATGTAGCCGTGGATGGATGCATTTTGGTCCCCGCCATGGAAGAATGAAAATAGCGGAAACCATGATCTTTAAAAGTTCTTTGTAGTTGTCTTGACAGCACAAACTGCTACTCTGGGATGAGCCGCGTGCAAAAGATGACCCTCTTAACGCAAAGGCGCATTCAATCGGCCCCTTATGCAGCCAAACTAAAAATATATAAAATAATATTTTTAATCGTTTAACTGATAGCATTAATCGGTTGCAAACGCACCCTTTCGGTTAATGGTTAATCGATTATTTTGAAAATCCCTAGTTACAGATGTAATAATTTTTATTGTACAATCTAACAAAGTCATTTCTCAGTTAGAGGGTATACCGTTTCAGTTAAGCAAAAGCACACACATGGGTAAATAAAAAAGATTGATGATTTCTGGATGATTCTCTGGCATGTTGATGTTGCTTTAGATTTGTTGGTTTTATTAGATATTTCCTCCCTATACGGTTTAGTTGTTTTGTCTTGATATCATCCTTAGGAATGATGACGTAATCGCAACCCACATCTAATGTGGATAAGTTACTTTTAAAATGTGTGTGTGTGTGTGCATCATGCATCACACACCAAGATTAATTCTGATTCCAAAAAAACATCTCTCAATCACACTCTCGTATCGTTTTTATTAGTCAACAAAAATGTCAGTATATTTTTATTATAGTTGTCGTTGTCATCACTTATCTTACCTAGTTCTCATCTATAGAAACAATTTCATCATGAAAATTATGACAAAACCTTTTCATCAACGAAATTAACACTGGTTTGTTGTAGTTCTCTTCAAAACTGATTAAAAACACTGAATTACATATAAGTACTAAGTACTATTATTTGTTTATGTAACAGAGTCAAAGAAAGCACACCGGAAAAGAAGAAGTTGGAACAGATCAAAATGAACAAAAGAAAAACACTGAAAAAACAGAGAAACTATTTCAAAGACTTCACCTTTACAGAAAAGACAAACTGAGAGCTGCAGATGTTCTTCAGATAACAAAATATACATTACAGACTGTTGAGTCATGTGCTGAAGAGGAGCTTGTTCCGACGTTCTTACAAAAATTACTCATGATGGACTACAGAGCAAGATACATTCAAATTAAAGATGCATTCAAACAACAGAAAACAGACACTGGCTCAACTAGTCATGGTGGTGATATATTCAAAGCAATGTCTTTGTATAACAAAAGACCCCAACAACCTGAGCGAATCGACCCTATGGATGTGCAGATGGCTGTGTTTCATTGTGCTGATGGTTTCCTAAAGCAGATGATGGTCACTAAACTGTCCCAGTGTCAGTATGCTCTGCCTTTGCTTGTTCCTGACCCATTCACACAACAGACTGAGTTTTCACTCTGGACATTCAGAAAAATTGCCAAGAGCTGGAAGATCAGAAACACCAACAATGAAACAATCAGTCAAACACAGCCAATCTACAAGGCAGAAACTCCAATGGTGTTTTTCTTCAGGTTTGGCTCAGTGTCTTCATCCAAATCTCATCTGATGAACAGCCTGATCAATGAGAAACATAACACATTCTTCCACAGGAACTGCGCTGGAAGCAGCAGATCCAGAGTTCTGATGGATGGAGTGGTGGAGATCGCCTGGTTTTGTCCTTCTGGAAAAGACACTGATAAATTCAATAACTGCGTGGCCTTCTGTAATCTACATGGAGATGCAGGAGAACATGAGAAACAGATGAAGATCCTCATAGAAATGGCCTCAGTCAATGTAGTTCTTCTGCCACAACTTGACAGCAATGACAGAAGTGCAAAAATAATCCAAGAACTGTTCACAAACCCAAAGCCACTCATCTGCCTTTTTACCGAGGATGATTCTAATATATTTGAGTTAGAGAGAAAAAAATTCAAAATTGGTTTGAAATACAGAAATCAGTCAGATGTATCTGAGGAACTCAGAGGTGCAATACAAGATTGCCTTTTAGAAGCATCTGCAAATTTCAGACTTGATGCATTCAAATTCTCAGACATCAGAGTCGATGAGGAAGATGATGAAGACTGCAGGAGAGGAAGAGAAGCAGCACAGCAGATGATCGGTTTACTGGATAATAAAAATCTGACAGAAATTAAAGAATCATTTCTGCCTCATCAGGGGAAACTGTGGCATCAATGGTGTCAGAAGAACAAAGAACTACACCGACCTCAGGGAGATGAACCAGACAAGATAGTAAGTGACAAAAAAACAGAAATGATGAACATTCGTAAACAGCAGCATGAAACTGACATCAGTGAGTTTATGAATCACTTTATTAAAACAATGGATTCACATGCCAAACATAAGGTTTTTTTCCTCAAATGGCTCACAACACTCCTTGATGAACATAGCTCAGATGACCTTTCTAAACTACATAATATGTATAATACAACATGGTCAATGATTGTAAAGCTAAAAGAACAGAAGGACAACAACAATAAACCTGAACTCAAAGCTAAACAAGCAGAACTTGAGAAAATATCTAAAGATCTTCAAGCAGCAGCATTTGGTCTGGAGCACATCATGCGGGAGATCAGTCAGATCTATGAATCATGTTCATCTGTGAAGGAGATCAACAAAAACTTGCAAGTTGAACCCTCTCCTCTCCCAAGTCTTGCAGCAGAGATGATGATCTCTGGGTTTCCACTGGAGCTGATGGATGGAGATGCTGCTCATGTTCCTGTAGTCTGGGTCTCTGCTGTACTGGATCAGCTTGTCCAGCAACTGAAAGACCAGAAAGTCTTTGTGTTGTCAGTTTTAGGGATTCAAAGCTCTGGGAAATCCACCATGCTGAATGCCATGTTTGGGCTCCAGTTTGCTGTCAGTGCTGGCAGATGCACCAGAGGAGCTTTCATGCAGCTGGTCAAAGTGTCTGACGAAATGAAAACTGAGATGAACTTTGACTATATTCTGGTTGTTGATACTGAAGGTCTTCGTTCTCTAGAACTGGCTGGAAAATCAACAAGAGGTCATGACAATGAACTGGCCACATTTGTTATAGGTCTTGGAAATCTGACCTTGATCAACATCTTTGGAGAAAACCCCTCTGAGATGCAGGACACTCTTCAGATCGTTGTTCAGGCCTTCATGAGGATGAAGAAGGTCAGATTGTATCCCAGCTGTGTGTTTGTGCATCAGAACGTGTCAGACATCACAGCTGGAGAGAAAAACATGGAGGGAAGGAGAAAACTACAGGAGACACTGGATGAAATGACAAAGCTTGCTGCTAAAGATGAAGTCTGTGATGCAGAAAGGTTCAGTGATGTAATCAAATTTGATGTTCAGAATGACATAAAGTATTTTGCTCAGCTCTGGGAGGGCAGTCCACCAATGGCACCCCCAAACCCAAACTACTGTGAGAATGTACAAGAGCTCAAGAAATCCATTATTTCACATGCCTCCAAATCACAAGGAATAAAGCTTGATGACATAAAAGAACGTATTAACGATCTCTGGGAGGCTTTACTGAATGAACGATTTGTCTTTAGCTTTAGAAATTCACTGGAGATTTCAGCCTACAGGAAACTGGAAACGAAATATAGCAAGTGGTCCTGGACGCTCCGCAGTGTTATGCTAGAAACTGAAAACAAACTGCACAACCTAATAGAAAATGAGAACATTCATGAGGTTGAAGAAACCCATCTTCAATTTGAACTAAAAAAGAGGAGTGAAGAAGTAAAAAATTCAATGTCAGAATTCTTTGAGAAAGACACTGATGTAGAAATACTGATTCAGTGGAAAACATCTTTTGTGATCAAAATCAAGGAGCTTCAGGAAAACATTGTCAGAGAAACAAAGAGGAAGCTTAATGACATTCTCCAGCAGCGAGGCCTGAAGAAAAAGATTGATGCTCAGAGGACACATCACGAAAACACTCTCTATGAAAAGAGCAAAGAACTTGCCTTAAAACTCAAAGACAAAGCAAAAGATGAAGAAACACTGAAGAAAGAGTTTGATGCGTTTTGGCAACAAACTGTGAAAAACACCATCAAAGACACTCCTAAAATAAAAGATATTGATATAATGAGAGATGTGAGAAAGCTACTCCATGATAATTATGGAAGCGTTTCTGTTGACAACTGGAAGGAGAACAGGAATATTTTTATAGTGCAGAGCTATGATGATTATGTAAAGATTAAAAAACCCAGTGGATTAACAGAAGCTTTTACAAATCCATTTTCATATGCTAGAGAGAAGCTTGGCTACAGTCTATCAAGAGAGGATCAATCCCAAATAAGATCATTAATCACCGATCTTGCTCAGCAGACAGACAACATTATAGAGTCATTTAACATTTTAAAGATGGGCTACAATAACAGCTGCATTCAACAACTTATAGACTACATCAAAGCAAGACTAACACAACATGAGGAAGAACACGTCAAATATGAGTTCAAAAATGAATTCTTTGTGGAGTTGGTTCTTTCCATCTGTAATGGATCAATTAAGACATTCACAGAACAGCACAGACTGTTCAGGGAAGCCAATGATCCTGTTGTATATATTGAAAAGAAGAGAAAGGAGTACTACAGTATTTTTCAGAAACATATCCATGGAACTTCGTCAGCTGCCATTTTTGGGGAGATCATTTGTCAGAAGCTTAAAGAGCCCATTGAGCAGAGCGTTTACAAGAAAACTGCCAGAGAATTGGCAGATGAAATGACAACAAATTGTCCTTCACTGAATGGAAACAGATCAAATCTGGAGAAACACATTCTAAAGACACTGGCAGAAGAGGAGAACTTTGACAAATACATGAAGTACATTGAAACACCCAAAGATCACTTCAAGAGTTTCATCAGAGATGAAGTCAGTCGGTACATCAGTGAAAAGTTCAACATCAGTGTTTTACCCAAGATAAAGGAGAACATTGAACTTCTGCAGCAGAAGATTGTGAAAGCAGCACATCAATCTACCGAAGAAGTCAATAGCGGTGATGTTGGTTTGTGGTTGAAGAATTTTAGACAGCAGCTCTCAGAAGAGTTGATCTTCTCTGAAACAAACTTCAGCGGTGTCTCACATGAGGATGTTAATGATTTCAACCTCCTTGAAGTTGTGATTAAAAAAGATCTTCCAAAAATAACATCTGAGATCAGCAGTGCAGTCAACAAAGAGAATTTTGAGAAAAAAACTGATGTCACATGTAGACCAGAGAAGCTTCTGATTGATCACTTCTGTCAATGCTGTTGGGCTCAGTGTCCGTTCTGTGCCGCCATCTGCACAAACACCATAGAAAACCATGATGAAGACCACAGTGTTCCTTTCCACAGAGTAGATGGAATCAATGGATGGCATTATAATGAAACAACACATCTGTCTGCTGGTTTTTGCACTACTTCAGTGGCTAGTGATAAACAATTTTTAGAATCAGACGTGAGTTTCCCATATAAAGATTACAAACAAGCAGGAGGAGTGTATGCAACATGGAGCATCACCCCTGACCTCTCTGAGCTGCCCTACTGGAAGTGGTTTGTGTGCAGATTCCAGAAAAATCTGGAACAAAAATATGAGAAAACATTTGATGGACATGGAAAGATCCCAGACGAATGGAAAAATCATACAAAGCCAGATGCTATTAAAAGTTTGGATAAATGCTTTGTTTAAAATACCAACAGAACACATAAAACATGATTATTTAAAAATTCTAACACTTCAATCTTAATTGTACCCCTTAGCCCTTACCCCTGCCCCTCCTTTTGCGATTTCATGTGAAAGGGCAGAGGTGTCCCAATTCTCTTTAGCTTGAAGGCATAAGAAGCACAAATTAGTATTTTTTGCCATTAATACGAATTTTTACAACAAACAAGCATATGTTTTAATGCGTTCATAAAGGGGTTTGTTTTTTTGCTTTTAAAAAAATTTAACATTTTATGAAAAAAATAATTATAAAAGCACAGTTATGATCTTATTGCCACATTATATCCTCTGATAACATGATACCATTGCCTTTGGTGATTTCCTTAAGATAAATACCTAAAAATAACACAACTGGCCTAACTACAGCAGTCGTGATCGTCTCATCTCATATAAAGCAAGAGATCGCGATGACATATGATGTGTGCAGATGTTGTAGTGCTGTACAATATCTTAACGGTAATTTTTAAGCCCTTCCTCTTCACACTCTATTTCAAGAGCTAAGGCGAAGGGAAAGGGGTTAAAAAATATATAGAATTGGGATTGGGCCTTAACCTCTAAAAAATCTCTAAAATGTTAAATGCTAACAGTTTTGACTATTACATAGATAGGTTTAGTTGTGATTATTAGTTTTTTTATTAGTAGTTTATTGATTTGTAGTTTTGTAGTCAGTTGTTGGTTTGATCTCTTTTAATCACGAGGATGCATACAGTGATGTGCCTCTCTAATCTGTTATGATTTACAGCAGATATAAGGCACCCAAATATTGCAGATTGTTTTGGATTTGATGTAATTTAGTGTATCAATTACTGTCAATTGTTCCCTTTTACTATTTTATGCATACACACACACACACACACACACACACACACACACACACACACAAACATATTCTATCATATACATATTTGATCTTTGCCATGATGACAGTAAATAATATTTGACTAGATATTTTTCAAGACACTTCTATACAGCTTAAAGTGACAATTAAAGGCTTAATTAGGTTAATTAGGTTAACTAGGCATGTTAGGGTAATTACAAGTTCTTGTATAATGATTTGTTCTGTAGACTATCGAAAAAAAATAGCTTTAAAGGGCTAATAATTTTGTCCCTAAAATGGTCTTTAAAAAAATTTAAATTTTACCCGAAATAAAACAAATAAGACTTTCTCCAGAAGAAAAAACAAATGAAAAATTCCTTGCTCTGTTAAACATAATTTGGGAAATACTAAAAAAAGAAAATAAATTCAAAGGTGAGCTAATAATTCTCACTTCAACTGTATGAATGTATGTATATATATATATATATATATATATATATATATATATATATATATATATATATATATATATATATATATATATATATATATACACTGTTAAAAATTGTCCCGTTAAAAAACAGTAAAATACTGGCAGCTGCAGTTGCCAGCAATGTACTGTTATTTTACAGTATGTTGCTGTAAAAATACATGGACTACATTGATTTACACAATACTCAAGGGAACTCATTTTGCTCACTGAAAGCAACTGCCTCAACTTGGTCAACTGCTGAATGAGTTTATGAAGTAATGTGCTATATATGCTTAGAAGCATACTTATAATGATAACTTATTTTAGTTAATTAGAAAAGTTCGGTTTAACTCTAATGTCTTATTTTTCACAACAGCACACATACATGTAAATCTGGAATCACCAGAGAGATTCTGACTGCATCAGCAACTAAACAGCCGCTATCTTTAAATAGAGAAACATGCAGAATAACATCAGCAGTTCATTGTTCATCTTTAACTCATACACTGGCTCTACTCTCCTCCACAACGGTGACAGACAGAAGAAATTAGCTTCAGGTTTTACAGTAAAATACTGTTTTTTCCTTGATTTAACAGTAATCTACTGGCAGCTGTGGTTGCCAGCAATCTACTGTTTTTTTACAGTCTACTTCTGTAGTGTAAATTAACAGTATATTACTGTTAAAATACATTTTTACACTGTGTTTTTACCTCTCACACCTTTAACCCTTTAAACCCCAGAGCATATACTTCAGTTTTAATTGAAGTGTCCACACTACTGAGTGTTCAAGAAACATGTAGCAAAGCTGAAGTAAATTCATTAATTAACTGACTAATTAAATGATAATTGAGGATTAACAATGAACAAATGAAGAAATACTGAAGGGAAAAAACAAGAACAGAACATACAAAACTTTAGTCACAGCTTTATAATGAAATAACCTGAAGAACAACAACTGATTAAATCATTTAAATGATCAGCGGATGATTAAACAACTTTACAAACATCATCACCAGCTACACTTATTACTTAATACATGTATTTTTGTATAACATTTACTAAAGTTCTTCTTGAGAAAAAGTTAAAGTTTTACGTCACCATCATGGAGAACAGAGTTTGCTTTAGTTGGGCTCTTAGCCCTGTCATTTTTAACATTTATATATCGTGGCTGCTGCAATTGTTAAGAACTTTGTTTAAAAAGCTCTTTTGTTGAGGCAAGCCAGCCAAAAACCTAAATAAGATCTGGTGATGTTCATGTTGCTATTAAATGGCAGAATCTGTTCTCATTTAGTATAATAAAATTTACTGCTCCTATTAAATGTTAAATCTATTGTTTTACATTATATGTCTATATATGGCAATGATTTCTGGAAGTTTTTAAGAATATCTTGGACAATAACACTGCTCTATGGTGTAAATCGCACTCAAAGAGACATCAATAATCAGCATATGAACCTCAATAATGGTGACAACAAATTTAACAAAAATTAACAGTTTAACTCACAAACAGGCAACTGAAAGTCTAAACATAAACAACAGCAGAATCAAACACAAATAAAGAAAACTGTTAGACCATTATACAACATTTATTTATACCGCAATGCATGCTGGGATATTTGTACCGTGCCACTACCAGCATGCATTGCAGCATGAAACATTTGAATTGTTACCATTGTTGAGATACAAGGTCAGATTCATGAGGTCTGAGTGTGTATTTGTCATAACTGAACTGTTTTTGTATGTTATTTCTTAACTGTTAAGTAATTACGGAGGTATCTTTTCTGTTTCCACTTCTCTTTAATTAAATTAATACCTGCAACTAAGCATAAAATCTATTGCATGATGCCCTTCTTCCAGATTTATAACAAAACATTTATCAGAACTAATTTCAGACAAATAGATTTCTCTATTTATTGACTTCCCAACTTTATTGCTATAGTATAAACGTTTTGTATACTCTGTATTACAGCAGTTGGAAAGTCTTATTAAATGAGACCAAGGGTGAGGAGCCCAACTAAATCAGCCCCTCACTCCATTACGGTGACACAAAAAACACCTTAATTTCTGTTGGATCTCAATGAGAATAGTATGGAAGTCAAATCAGTCAGTAATAAGTGTGTCTGCTGTTGTTTGTGGAGTTGTTTAATGATCCTCTGCTGAGACTGAAGCTGTTTTATTTTATTTTATTTTATTTAATGTTGTAACTCAAGTCACTGTTTGTGTTTCTTGTTTCTTTTCTTCAGTAATTGTAATTATTAACAGCAGGTGTTCATCAGTGTCTGAATTCACTCATTAGTGTTCATTAACTCTGTCAGGTGAACTATATTAGTTAACTAGTGTATGAAATAGTGAACAAGGACACAAAGTGTGATTTCAAACACAGACTTCAAAACATCGAATCTGAACTCTGTTAGCTCACAGTTTTCTGCAGTTGGTTACTTTCTCGAAAACAAAAATGTTACCCAGAAAGCACTATTTTTAACAGAATATTACTGTTTTAGTGAAAAAACATTATTTTACCGTAGAATATGACCGTTTTTTAACAGCAATTTTTTACAGTGTATATATATATATATATATATATATATATATATATATATATATAAATATATATATATACATATATATATACATATATATATATATATATTTATACATATATATATATATATATATATATATATATATATATATATATATATATATATATATATATATATATATATATATATATATATAGGAAATTGTAATGTTGTTAGTGCCATGCTACAGTACATTTATCTGAACTTTTAAAAAAGCTTACAGAATGAAATTATTTTCACCTATCAAGTCTTTTTTTTTTTTTTACTTTTTACTTGCTGAAGTTAAATAGCAGCCAGATCTCAGCGATTTTAAGGCCTATTTGAGACCTTGGCCTAAATGATCATTTGAAATGCCCTTAATTAAACAAAAAAAATGATTAATAAAAATTAATTTATTGAAAATAAAAAGGCTTTGGTGATTAAAAAAAATCTCACAAGGACTGTTAATGTAAAAAAAAATTCATTTGTGTGATTTATAAAAAGAAAATTACTCTTTTGACAAGTATTTTATTATTTCACTGTACTTAAAATAATTGCTATCTAACTGTATCGACTGCAAAAAATTTAAATAAAACAACTGTTTTCAGTTCACCTCTGTGTTCTTTCTTTTCTAGAACAAGATGTTAAATAAAGTCTCCTAGAATTGAACAGTTGACCTGAACCATTTTTAAATACATTCAGTCATTTTCTTGTTCCGACAGGGTCACTTTTATCAGGGCTTGCAAAGTAGTTAGCTCGACATCCCAGGGCTATTGCTTTTTCCAGTGGGCTGCCAAAGTCTATGTCCACGCTGCCCGACGGCTTATCTTAGTGGGTGGAAAATATATTTTAATGCCTTTACATTCACTCACAAATTGGATAATTATGTGCTGTGCTGCTGATATGACAGCAATAAATATAATCTCTAAGTTATAAACATCATAAATCCTTGTACCTGAATGCTTTAAACTTGCTTAAAATGCTCACACAGGCCTTAAAAACACATGCAGGTGATGAACGTTTCAGCAACTTTATAGTTAAACTTTACAAAAACTCCACAAATAATATAGGTTTTCAACTGTGGCTCCTGCTTGACTATAATCCTGACACGACATTGCAGATCCTGCGATGTAACTAGGGCGGATGTGCACATTGCGATATCGATGCTGAAACCATACACTGTGCAGCCTAATAATGTTTTGAAACAAAGATTCAGATACAGAAATAGCCTGAGCTAAGTTTTAAATGCAATAATCATATGTTTTATATATAAAATCACTTTAATGTGTCTATAGCAGCAGCATGAACTAAACATCCTGATTTGTTCTGTTAGCTATCACATGACACAGATGTTTCATTTCCTCAGCACCAAATAATGACTTGGCTCAAATGTTCATATTTAACCACGCCCCCCAACTGTCAGTTTTGACAACAAACAGAAATGATGAGAAGGAGGTTGTCTGTTAGGTTGTAATAACTCTTCAAAAACCCATTGCCCCATCATGGAATATGGGTTTGAAGCAAGTGGTAACATCTCACTCTCCCTCATGAAGCAAATACGGAAGCACCTGAAACGGCAATACATAAAAATTCCGCCAGTCCTGGCTCCATAATAGGACAGATTTCTATTGACCCCAATATTAAAATGGCTGACTTTACAGCAGAAAAATGTTGTTTACAGCCTGGTACAAAAAACTATTTTGGTTCATAAAGCTAATATTAAAACCTTCATGACAACTGTGAGGGGGGTGAAATTTTTTTATAACTCATGTGTTTTATTTATATCAAGTTACATTAAGTCTGCATAATTAAGGGCGTGGCCACTTGAGTGACAGCTACATCTCGCTGGTTGCCATCTTGTCACCTCAGCTGATTCTGGCTGATTAACAGCTGAACTTGGCATATACGTCATATTTTAGTTTTGTTTTATGTGGCTTTACACAGTCAGTTGCCTTTTGGAATTATTTCTGACATTATTATCAGATAATATTGCATGCTGTATTCATGCTGAACAGTGAAATGTGAAATGTGGTGAAATGTGCCTGGGCACGGTTTGGATGGCCTAGTGTGGGTACCAATGACTGTAAAAAATATGGACGACGCGACAGCCCTTTTTCCCATTGAACACCTTGAGGGCAAAACGCCTGCTTGACGGGCACAAACTGTCGCAAAAGACTGCTGAAATTGGAGCCTTGACATGCGCAGAAGGACTGTCTGATGGAGCCAGAGGAGGAGCCGCGAAAATGAGCGGAGTCGAGCTTCCAACCAAACGCTTTATGTAAAATCAACCACGCCCCCCGAACTTCTCAGCATGCGTTTGCTGTCAAATCAACACTAATGGATGTAATAACGTTAACAAATATGAGGGTTTTATATATTCAATCGCGCCAGCTCTGGGCCGCAGCGCATAACCTACTCGCGGCGTCGCGGGCTGATTCCGACTCGCATGCGGCAGCGCCTGCTCGCTCGGCCGCCGCATCAGGCTCGATTGACTCGGGCTGGAATCGGGCAGTGAGTCCAGGCATCTGGAGTAGGTCCAGAAGAGGTAGTCAGTCTGAGCTCTGAGGGGTAAGTCTCCGGCAGGCGAGAATCTAGCTGGAACTGGCCCGAGTGTGTTTTGCTATCTGGGTGGTTAGGCGTGTATCAGCAAACTGATAAAGCCCGAAAAAAGCCCTGATCTTAGCGAATAAACAGTGTTCCACCAGGATTGTGTATTTCAGAAACTGTAGTGTACTGCTGAACTCATTTTGTCATGGTAAAATAACACAGAAATCGAATAATAACACTTCAGTCTACTTCAGTCTCCTGCCGAAGCTCAGACGGTCTGCTTTGAGAAACTGTCAATCACAGCTGTCAATCACGATGACACGCCCAGCATTAAATTACTGCTAAAAACAAATTGTTTACAAAAATGAAGATCTACACCTATGTCAGCACAATAACCAGTGCCTTAATCGACCAGAACCATCTTTCGGGACATTTTATTGCAAGTGTAATAAATTTTTTTATTTGGGCTCAAGTCTCCTTCATTAACACGGAGGAGGCGGGCTTTATGACTTGTACTGCAGCCAGCCCCCAGGGGGCGATCTAACGGCCGAGACCTTCACTCAAACGCAGGCTTGCGGCACACTTGGTGGGTACACCCTTAGTAAAGCATGAAGTCAGGCCTTGTGAGAGTGTGGACCAAGACACATCATATGTTCAGTCATTTGTTAAAAAGTAAAACAGAAAACACATGAGTATGTATAAATATATATATATATATATATATATATATATATATATATATATATATATATATATATATATATATATATATACATTTTAGTTTTTCCTTCTAAAAACATTACTTGGCTTACTGCAGTCATGTGAATTAGTTCTACACTGTTTTGATGTTTTTTATCATCTGCTTAGACTCTTTACTGTTTAAATTGAGAAAGACTCATCTACATAATTAATGGCCTGAGGGTACAAAGATTTTCTGCAAATGTAACTTTTTGGCTGAACTATTTGTTAATGAATGGAAGCACAGGTGGATCTTCAAATGTAAGCATGTTAAGAACAAATGCACTTACTAGTCATGTCTTGAATGAAAGCAATCATCATCTTCGAGAAAGACAGATCCATAGAGCACTTCACAAGTCTAAAGAGCACAAAGACTTCAGACATCAGTTGGATGAAAAACATTGTTTAGAGAAAAACATTAAATTCCATTAACATGATTTAAACTTAACAAAATATGTCGTTTTACGAGTAACATGTAAAAAGAGTCTATTTTTATGAATTTATTTTACCACCGTTTAAATGGAGTTTCTGCACTTGCCTGCTGCGACTGACTTTGCTTGTGTTTAATGGAGTTCATATAATGTTCTAATTCTTTAAGCATTACAGGATAAAAGTGTTTTTGGTTCATAAGTTTAAATCAATGAATATAAAACTTTGTAAATATTAGCAAAGATTAATAACATAAGCTTCAATCTCAATGTTCTTGTTACAGTTCAAAGGACAACGTGTTGATATTTAAAAAAAAAAAACTGATTCCATCCACCTATTCGTATGTGCATTTTGGATATGTGCATAAACAAATGATTGATGGAAAACGGCAAGATGCGCATAAATTTTGAAAATGCGCATAAAAAAGTATACGCATAACTGAGTAGGATAAACTTTTTATTCGATAAGAAAAGATGTGCACAAACTAAGATGGAAACACTTTTACTGAACAAATTCCAGTATGTATATTAAAAAAGGTCATGTGATTTTGTTAAGAGATCATGTGATGATCAAAATGTGTGTTAATGGACAAACCAACAGGCAGAGCACATTGTAAAACATCTGAAATGCCACCTTCAAGTGCCACCACGCATTCATTGCATGTCGGCATTGTCTTCTGAGGCATAAGTAATTTAATAAATAAAAAAATTCACACAGCTTTTCTTACATTAATAAATTTCCTTTTTACTTTTCATATTTTGGCACCAGTTACTCAGGAAGAGACGATTTTGTTCTCTTTGACTCGTTGGATGGAAACGCTGCTTTATTCGCACATCTTTTATGTGACATTCCAGTTTTGTGCATAAATTTAATTGGCATCTTTGGTTGGAATCATACCTAATGTTGTAATAGTTTGTTATTATGAATTTGGAGAGCTCACACCATAGTTTCTTTGAGAACTGACAATTCCAGAAAATATGTGGCACGGTTTCTGGCTGCGACAAACAAAATGAACAGTTTTGATCTATATCCTCCTGTCCAAACTTAGAAAGAAAATGTTTGACAGGATAAAAATAAATGTAGAGTTTTAAATGAGACCTGTTTTCGTAATAAAAAGTTAAAAATGTCAGGCAATGAACAAACCTTCCTCCAATTTAAATCTCTAAGGAACCCAGAAACAATAAAAGATAGTTGAACCACAAACTCATATTCTTTAAAAACAAAAAGTGTTACGTCACATACAGACTTTCTGGCATCCTGATGTTGGAAATTGCAGTACAGTAGTTGTGGAAGGAAAATGAACACTGCTTCTATGTTCTATGAAAAATAAACAATAAAATTAGAAAGAAAATGTTTGACGTTAATAATAATGAAGAATTTTAAATGAGACCTCTTTAAATTGGTTTGTAATAAAGAAAACATGTTAGGCAATGACCAAACCTTCCTCCAATTTAAATCTCTAACAAACCCAGAGCAATACACTGCAAAAAATGCTTCTCTTACTTAGATTTTTTGTCTAGTTTTGAGTCCAAATATCTCACAGTTCTTAAATCAAGAAGAATTTTCTAGACAAGCAAAACATATTGCCTTGTTTTCAGCAGTAATATGCCAAAATTAAGTGAATTTTTCTTAAAACAAGCAAAATAATCTGCCAATGGGGTAAGCAAAACAATCTTGTTTTTCCTTTTGACATAAGATTATTTTGCTTACCCCATTGGCAGATTATTTTGCTTGTTTTAGGTAAAAACTTACTTAATTTTGGCACATTATTGCTGAAAACAAGACAATATGTTTTGCTTGTCTAGATAATTCTTCTTGATTTAAGAACTGTGAGATATTTGGACTAGAAACAAGACAAAAAATCTAAGTAAGAGAAGCATTTTTTGCAGTGTAAGAGATAGTTGAATCTTCTTTTTTAGGTTGTATTGGCAGGTTGCGACCTAGCTTTTACAGTAGGTACATATCGCCACCTGATGGAGTGTGAAAAGAAAGGCTCTAGTTTCCAACCTATTTGCTACATCCTGTCTATTTAACCGATATTTCTAATTATTTTAGATTTGTCCTGATTTTTTCTCCTGCATTTGGCTCATCTTTTAAAACCCTGCTTAATGCCAATTTAGATAAACCCATTCTTAATATTTCTTCTTTTAAACATAGTCTTTCCCTTTCATATGTACACAGAAACAACACATGCTCCACTTTTTCCTCTACTAAACATGCCTCACATAAACCTGTATTGTGTTTACCTTTAATATGTAATGTACAATTGACATTGGAATGACCTGTTCGTAAATGTAGATCGTTTTTTCTCTCTCTTTTTTTGTAAAAGTATTTTTTAACTCAATGCCACAAAACAAGAGGCATTACATTTCACATAGTTTCTAATAGAAAAATAAAATGAAGTTAAATTACATTTACATGAAATTAGATGTTTTCAAAGCAGTACATGTTTTCAGTGCTATTTTGTTTTGTGATTTTTCAAAAAAAATTACATATAATTTGAAGTCATTCACAAAATGGGTAAAGTTTGGTTTACATTGAGTCCACCTTTTCTTATGTATATGGTATTTTCCTAACAGTATAAACAAAATAAAAAATATATTTTCCTTTACAGTTATCTCATTATCAGAACAAAACAGTAGATCAAATAAACCAATTTCTATCTTATACTCCATTTTTTTGTTAATAAACAATTACAAATCTTTCCAAAATATTCTTGAGTAAATACAATGAAAAAAAGATGCTAAATTGTTTCTTTTTCTTGACCACAAAATTCACACATATATGAAATATTAAGTTTAAATCTTTCCAAAACATATTTAGCAGGATAAATATTAAGGAGTATTTCGTACAACACTTCCTAAATTTTGTTATTTATGCAAAACTTATTTATCAACTTCCAAGCTTTAACCCAAGAAACATTATTAAATAATGAAAAAAAATATTGCTTTAATAATATCAAAATATATTGCTGTAGGTAGAGACGACAAACAGAAAGCCTTCCTTATTACCTTATTGTTACATCGTTTTAAAACATCAACATTGTAAATGTAGATTTTTTAAGCAAGAAAGAACCTAACAAAGATAAAATATGAACAAGGAGACAAAGAGGGTTACATAAATAAAATTCTAGCAAATTAAACAAGTTTAAATTATTTACACCAGGAAAGCGTTCTAATAATCGTTAGAGTCTTTTAGAGCGTTCACCTATATTTCAAAGCCTTTTCTAAAAATGAAAAGTAAAGGTGTTTCTTTGAAAATTTACATTTATGGATGTAAATTTTTGCTAAAAAACAAATTTATAATAAATTTACAATGAGAGGAATCTACATTCAGCGAGAAACCAAGGAATGAAATTTGGGGGGAATTACAGTTTTGAAATAAGAATGTTTTAATGAAATTGGAAAAGTCAACCCAAAACACTTTACAGTAACTGCACTCCCAAAATAAATGGTTTAGGGTTTTATCGCACTGAGTACAAAATGAGCTTTTAGGGGTAATATTGGTATTAAATTTAGCTAGTTTGGTATTTATTGTGTAGCATTTATAAATGATTTTGATTGAGACTTCAACGGCTTTATTAGATAAAAAGATTTTTTTTCTGAAGAAGCCAAAACTGTTTCCAATCTATGTCATTAAATATATTATTCCAAAAACCTATGCAAGCAGGGAAAGAGATCCGAGAACTATTAATAACTAAGCGAATATCTTTGTTTGACATAGAACTGAGAAGAGTTTGGTGAACAAAAGGATTTGGGTTGTCAAAAATAAAAGAATCTAAAGAACCTTTAGGGCCAGATTTGACTAAAGGTATAACTCAATCAGGGATTTAACCAAAAACTATGGCATATTCTTTTGGGGGAACAGGAAAAGAAAACTGATGCATACATTTTTCGTATGAAAAAGGGACACCACAATACTCTAAGAGCTGACTAACTAAAAGTATTGTAAATGTAGATAATTTTTAAAGAATAAAAATATACAACCACAATCAGGAGATCAATATAAGAGAGATACAAAAGAGGAAAAATACAAACTACATTCGCTGCAGAAAGAAAACAAGACTAACAAAACAAAGGAAAAGTAAAGTTTAAAGGTTAAGTAAATTACAACTGTATAAAAGTGTATGAAAATAAATAAATTAAGAGCATTAGGAAAGCTATCTAACTCAAATCAGAGTCAATAGATAAAAGTTCTTCATACAGAACCAAGAAATCACATTTTTTGTTGTTACACATACGGAAATATTTAAGCAGTGAGTCAACTTCAATCAGAAAATGTCGAAAAGGAACTAAAAGATTGTGCAAAGGTAGGAGGAGTGTTTAAATAACGATAGAGGTCAAACCAAAATTTCTGAACAAATTCACACATACAAAACAAATGTATTAAAGTTTCATCATCCTCACCACAAAATGTACAATTACTCGGAATATCAACATATTTGGAAACAAATGAGTTAGCCGGATTTATTTCATGCAATATTTTAAAGTGGATTTGTTTAGTTTTATTAGGAAGGCATCAACCAAGCTTTTCTCCAATCTATATTATTAATTAATGCCGCAAAATAAAATTTGCCTCGCAGAACAATAAGATTTATTTGCGGAAGAATTAGATGAATATGTTTATTATTATATTTCTCATCATGAGTGTCAATGCCGTCCAGCACTAATGCTGATTCCTTCATATTTTTTGTATTGTATTGTATATGACTTTTGACCAGATGCATTAAGCCTGTAGGGATAGCTCTAAGAACAGTATTACATTCTCTAAAGGGAATAGGAAAGTCATGAACAGTCATAAAGCGCTCAAAAGACAGTAAGTTACCAAAATCATCAAATAAAGAAAGTAAATAAATTAATCCTCTATCAACTCAATTAGGATAAAAAAGATTTATTTCTAGCAGTTAAATCCATATCATTCAACAAGATTGTAAATGTAGATTTTTTTTGTATTAAACAGTACACATTTAATAAAGCACAGATGAGATTTACAAGCCATTAAAAATAGAGAAAGGCTTGCAAACACGTCCTTTTTATGCTTGACAATTAGATGAATTAAGAGTTTTGCTCTGGAGGTTGAATATTTAGATTTATTGAATATTTGATGTTGAATGTTAAATATTTGGCAACAAAAACCAAATTCACCACATAAAACTGGCGCTCATACTCAAAGTCCAATGTAAAGATCCTTTTTGAAACTAAGTACAATGTAAAAAGATGTTAGCCATACAACACAACGAAAATTTGTAAATGTAGATTTTTTTATGTAGTATTTATAAACATAGTACAAGAGAATACATCTCACAACAGTTATGAAAATAATAAAAATAAATCAAATAAAATGAAAGAAATTATTTCAGTTAGACAAAGTATAAGCAGATGCCAGGGGCAGAAAAATAAATTGGTAAGATAATAATAATAACAAAAAAAAAAAACTTATTCAATCAATTAAAATTTACATAATGCCTAATATTTTTTTTTTAGCTTTTCTTTTTTTATGTTACATAATGTAAGTTAGTACCATATTGTTTAATCTTCTTTATAAAATGAACACAATTTAGCTTAGCTTTGGCCCATTTCTTGACATGAATATGGAATGTTCCAAGTAATATTATTAGTTGTTTACGAAAACATATTTTGAATCAATTCCATCTTGTACAAAAGCAAATTTGACAATTGTAAATGTAGAATGTTTATTTTTTTTTGTACATTTTTTTAATTGCAATAACAACATTACATTACAACAAATACAGATACAAAACTGAAAGTATGGTACAACCAATAGAAATGTTACTTTTTGAAAAAAGTGGAACGTAACAAATTTAGAACATTTTTTTATTTTTTTTTATTGAATGCTTGAAAAACAATAACAACAAATGTCATGAATCAAACAGCAACATTCCAGGGGTTTTTAGTCATTTAGTCCAAGATAAGTGCCAAGTCCTTAATCAAAGTCCTCGTTCGTATTGCTTTTAAGTTGGTTGATCCTTCAATACACTCAAAATACATTTTCATTTCAATTTTAAATTTAGGGAAAAAAGGTTTACACTTGCAAAACTTGCTCTTGTGAATATGAAATTTGGCCAACAAAAAAACAAGGTTCATGAAATAGGTATTATTTTCCTTTTCACAATCATGGAAACCAAAGATAACATTCTTATATGTAATGTAAATGTAAATAGTTAAATCAAAAACTCACTGTGTGGCGTACGCGGACGGTGTCCTCCGAGGGCCAGTGCGCGCGTTTGCGTATCCGCCCCCTCCTATCCTGTCCTGCTTTCCCTCTCACACACGCACTCGCAGTGACTGAGAAGGCGATGAGAATGAGATGAGAACAGCCATGGAGGAGCTGAGCGCGGTAGGAGAGCAGGTCTTCGACGCCGAGTGTATCCTCAACAAACGCACGAGGAAGGTAACCAAACATCCACTCAATACACAGCGCGATCCGAATGCGTGCGCGATCCTCAACGCCTGTTTGATTTCCACAGGGCAAACTGGAGTATCTGGTCAAGTGGAGAGGATGGTCGTCCAAGTAAGTGTGAACTGAAGCACATACTGCATTTATTGTGTTGTTTGTAATACGGTCAGCGAGTGCGTGTATGCAGCAGATGGAGTAGTAGTGTGCAAGTGTAGTGCTGTTTGACTTACTGTGCCTGTGAAACATCATTCAGCGTCAAGCTCGAGAAAGAGAAACAATGAAAACAACAACAGCGTGTTGCGCCTGTTTCAATTCGCGTCCACGCGTGAACTCGTGCACTACTCTCTCTCTCTCTCTCGTTAGATTAAATTACACTTATTTTGACGCGTTTCTCCTTGTTTTCTTGGTTACTTTTGCTTCATTTTTGAATTAAGTTGTTTTGGTTGGACGGTTGATTTAAAGACCCGTCTAAAACAGCCATAAACTTATAAAACACCTAAGTGTTGTACTTGTTGTGGTTTTAAATGCTGCACATCACGTAATGAATGAATTCTGTAAGCTGCCGAACGTTTGTTACATTGTATCATTTTTGGAACGCGCTCTGTTGCTTTGTAAAAATTCGTTATTTTTTGAAAATAGAACCGTTTGATCTCGCGCCGTCTGCAGAACACAGCGCGTGGTTTGTTTTGAATTCTCTCTCTCTTTTCCCATTAAAAACTCCAGCTGCCCCCAACCCCCCCTTAATGCCCCCCACTCTTGCTCTCCGTTACACCGTCGCCCCCTTTTTGCCCCTTCTACGGGCACTCGAGCTGTCAATCACACGAGCCACACCTCCCGCGCGCGCGCTTCCATCTGCTTCATTGATTATTTACGTCTTGCATCTATTTTTTATTCTTCTTTAGTAGCCTACGTTCAACTAAGGTCATGGTTTGACCAGGGCTAAATGCACTGAGAGTGTCTAACATGCTTTAGATTGTACATATTATGGACTAGAAATTAACTCTTGGTGTAGAACATTTTATAATTCGTTTATATTGCTGCGAATAAATATCAGTGGGGCTCTTAAACCTTTGACTGTCCCTCTGTCAAACGGTTGACCATGTATTACTGTTTTAAATAATGACATTTAAAGTCTTTTAAATAATGACGTACACGCACAGCATTGTTGGTTTACAAAAAAAGAAATCAAACAAACATCCTGTTGCACATACTACACTTGATTTTGGTTTTATTGTAAACAATTTATAATAATCATGAATATAATTGATTTAGTATTCAAAAATGTTATATTTTGAATATTTATTTTAAATAAATTGGACTTACACTTCATATTTTCAGATTTTTCATAGTATATGTATTAAGTCTGGTACTTTTACCATAAACCAACATGTCTACCATTTGGTAGAGGCTGATATTTTTGAAATTATGGGATGTATAAAAAATATGCATTACGTGTGTTTTCTAGTGACATTAGGAGTTAAGAAGTGCAATCCAAAAAAAAATAAAAAAATCTTGGTGGGATAGTTAACAAAGAGTTAACAACTTCCCTGGTCTGTTGTGATTGTTTCAAGAATAAGAGACAAGACGTCAAATTAAATTTGCATGCATATTAAACAGATTTTTAATGTTTCACACGTCACTTATGTGGAATAATTGTCAAAATATGTGCGCACAAATGTTCTTTATTACGGTAAAGTTGGTTTTATATTCGCACATTTGTCTATTTTACCGCTCAGTATATTGTTTACTACGCTAATTTGAATATTCAGTCTAAAATCAAATTGCATTGTAAAAGTGCTATGCAAATAAAAATGAATTGAACTGAAATTGCATGTAAGTATGACTTCAAAACAGCATTAGCTCTATTAATTGATCGTGAACAATGTTGTACTTTGATAGTCATCGTCTAATCATGTAATTCCCCTATTTAGAATTTGCTTTCGATACTTTTCTAAAAAATTATATTATCAAGGAGAAAGTCTGAATGTGTGAATATTAAACCAACTTTACCTCAATATGTTCTTTTGTCATTCAATATAACTAATGTAAAATGAAAATGATGCATATTCTGATCTTTACTCTATCTTAAATATCTAAAACAATTAAGTGCTCAAGCTAAATTTGTGTTATTATCAGGGTTTTAAAATGTCTTAAATGTCAAAAGCTAAATTTAAGACATTAAAAAGTCTTAAGTCTGCTGAAATATTGTGTTGTAGGTCTTAAATCCTTTTTAACAGGTCTTAATTTTCCTTTGTTTGTGTATAGCCACCCAATTTGGCTATTAACACCCATACAATAACCAACAATCCACTTTTTATTTAAAAATAGCATATAATTACTTTCCCTACAGTAATGTTTGATTAAAAGTTCTTCATTTATTTACTGCTGAGCAAAACTGACCTGACTTTTTTTAATTATTATTAAACGTATTAAATTATAATCCTTTTTTGATGGGTCAAGTGAGAATCATTTCCAACTGGGGTATTCCAAAAAGAAAAATCCTTAGCATTTAGCCCTGTAAAAGTGAATAATTTCATTCATAGTGGTCTTAAAAGTGTCTTAAAGTTTGAAATGTAACTTTGTGAAACTTGCAGAAAACCTGCATTGAATTTAGTTGAAACATATTTGTTAACAAATGTCTAAATAGTTAAAAGAAAAAAAGACAAACTAGAAAGATTTTGGTGTGACACATTGATCATTAAAGTATTAAATCATTAAATCTAATTAAAGTCTTTCGATGTATCATCAAATGGTTGCTCTAAATATGTCTAATAAGATTTGTGAGCTTAAAATCTATTGTTTTGCTCAATTTTATTTTCTGTCTAATAAAAATCAGGGCAAGTTTACTTTTTATGGTTAGAAAAAATTAGATGTTTTCTAATGCACAGATAAAAAAAAGAAAGCTTAAACATTCATTCATTAATTTCCTTCGGCTTAGTCCCTTTAGTCATCAATATTCACCACAGCGGAATGAACCGCCATTTTATCTAGCATATGTTTTACGCAGCAGATGCCCTTCCAGTACTGGGAAAAACCTATACACACTCATACACTACGGTCAATTTAGTTTATTCAATGCACCTGTAGTTGGACTGTGGGGGAAACCAGAGCACCCAGAGGAAACCCACACTAACACGAGGAGAACATGCAAACTCCACACAGAAATGCCAACTGGCCCAGCTGGGACTCGAACCAGTGATCTTCTTGCTGTTAGGCGACAGTGGTAACCACTAAGCCACTTTGTTGCCCCTAAATGTTAATTGTTTCGATACTTATAAACTCTGTGCACACTTAAAGTTTTAATTTATTTATACATTAATTTTCTGTCTGTATCATACAGATCTTTTTGGCATTCTGTCAGTTCCTGATGGATAATATTATTCATTATTTCTTCGTTGGAAATTGCAGTAGAGGTTGTGGGAGAAAAATGAACACTGTTTCATGCTTATTTTCAGTAATGCTGCTGAGTTCAGTGTGTCTATTTTGGTAGATCACTACTTTTCTTGTGGTAAATGAAATCCAGACGGCCCAGACTCTTTGAAGTGCCCTTTTAAGTAAACTGTCATCTTATCTTTCTTACTTTTTTTTTAACCCTCGCCTCGGCTATGTAACCACAACATGTCTAAAGTTTGGTTTAACTCCACATTTTTTTCTGTTTACATTTACAGTATTAATGCAAAACTGACATCCAAATGATATTCAAGAGGTCACAAATAGCTTGTATTTGCATATATAAAAATAATAAATTTAAAAATAAACAGTTTTGACTGCTTATTATTTTAGGTGGCTTTTTTCATCTGCACATGATTCATAATAATTCCATGATAATATGTAATATTTCTGCTACTTTTCATTCTTGTAGAGGTTTGAGGGAAAATATTGATACAGCAAAGTATAGGGCTGCATGATATTGGAAAAAATATATAGCGATATATTTTTCTGTGATAAATATTGGGATATGAATACAGTTTCACAAGTTTTCTGGGGAATCTAACAGAGTTCAGGAACAGAAATGTATTAATAACAATGCAATAAATTATTCTCTTAGTTTGCTTTGTCTCATCTCTAGCTAAAATGTTATAAAAAATCTGAGAGCAAGTAAAATTTTCGTTTGTTTTCAACTTCAAAAGAAATAAGCCAAAATTAAGAGTTTTTCCTTAAATTAAGCTAAATTATCTTCCAGTGGGGTAAGCAAAGAAATCCAGTTTTTGCTTTAAAATGTAGATATTTGAACTAGAAGCAAGAAACCTTTTTGCATAAATCCTGTATAAATATAGTAATTAAATTCAATTGTGTAGCTCCTGGTCAACTCTAATTCATACTCGACATTGCATATCTTGCGATGAGACTATTGTGGATGCGCACATTGTGATATCGATGCTGAAACTATATATTGCGCTGCCCTAGCGTAGTATCACACTATTTTCTGTGGCAGCAAAATATCATTACACAGATTCCCTTATATTCAATATAACTAATATTTTAGTATATTTTTTGATTTAATATAAAAATTCAATAATGAACATTTGAAGTGGATCAAAAACAAGTTCTAAGAAATGAAGAGGTGAACGAAAAGAGACTGAGGAAGCCCAGCTAATAATTTAGTGTTTAATAGACATCTAAATGTGGACAGCTTGGCTAAACAAGGCTAAACTTGGGCTGTCAGTGAAAATCTAATAGTCTAGTTTTGGCCTATTCTCTGACATCTATTAGATTTTCATGGTTGTTAGATGTCTGATAGACATGTGAACATGGTCGTCTTGGCTAAAACATGACTAAATTTGGGCTGTTAGTGAAAATCTAATAGACATCTAAAAACAGCCCAAAACTAGACTAGTCATCAAATAGACAGATTAGACAGACTTTACATTTGTAGTCACTCATTTCTGTTTATTTGATGACTGGTCTAATTTTGGCCTATTCTTAGATGTCCATTAGGTTTTCACTGACAGCCCAAATTTAGCCTTGTTTCAGCCAATGTTTAGATGTCTATTAAACATCAATTAGACATCTTTTAAAAACAAAGAAATCCTTTCTGGGAAGGTTTTGATCCACTTTAAATGTTGACTAGTGTGGATCTCTTTTATAGTCCACTAGATAGATGGTGATGAACTTAAGTTTTGTTTTTTTTTTTTTGTTTTGTTTTTTTCTTCCGTTGAACAGAGTCAGCTTTAGCAAGTAAAATAAAAAAATGGTGCACACAACATTTATGACAGCATTATATCAAAGTGTTTGGTCTGTTTGACGGTGCCATTTTAAACTAAGAAACTTACATTATTTACAATATTAGTAACTTTAATCTACTGCTTAGTCAAATAGATATCAGTGCTTGTACGAATATGGACGACAAGGAGGCTCAGTGGTTAATACTGTCACCTCACAGCAAGGTCACTGGTTTGAGTCCTTGGTGTGCCAGTTGGCATTTCTGTGTGGGGTTTGCATGTTCTCCCTGTGTTGGTGTGGGTTTCCTCTTGGTGCTCCGGTTTCCCCCACGGTCCAAAGATGTGCTGTGAGATTAGGTGAATTGAATAAACTAAATTGTCCGTAGTGTATTTGTGTCAATGAATGCTTCCTAGAACTGGTTTGTGGCTAAAAGGGCATCCACTGTGTAAAACATGCTGGATAAATTGGTGGTTCATTCCGCTGTGGTGACCCCTGATAAACAAAGAGAATAAGCCGAAGGAAAATGAATTTATAAATGTAGTCCGGTCGCTTTTGATGACAAAATCATGAGGGCTAATGATGCAACCAACAAACCTCATCACTTGACCTCTCGTCTAATTACATGCTGTCATGGTTTTGTCATCAAAAGTGACTGGACTATAATCTGACTACATTCACTGAGAACAGTTTAACCTATTTTTGACCACAATTTTCTTTTTTAGGTGAACTATCCCTTTAAGGATCAGAGTTTGGCTCTAACAATACAAATCATTTGTCATTTTTAAACCTTTATAATTTGCCTTCATCCTTTAAACCACAACATTTTTAATTGTGTAACATATATTAAAATGTAGTATGATCAATTTACTATGTTTTAGTGAGAACAGGTCAGAGTCTGCATTTTGTTTAACTTTAAATGTCCAGTCTAATGTTATTTCTCTCATATTTCAACACTAATGGATGTAACTTAATGAGTGTGTTTATGTGGTCTACTCACGTGCTAAATAAGCCAGTGTCTGTGTTTCAGGCATAACAGTTGGGAACCTCAGGAAAACCTTCTTGACCCGAGACTATTGGTTGCATTTAACAAGAGGTAAGAGGTTTCTCCTATTGGACGAGCAGGTCTGTGTGCCAGAGCGACGCCCCGTTCTCCATGTGCAAACAATATGGGCTGCAACGCTTGGGAGGGCGTAAATGGGGCTCCATTCACGGGCCATTCAGGGGCTGCAGACGTGTCTCAGCTCACGAGTTCCTCTGCAGCCTGATGGAAAAATCAAACAAGGGTTAATGCTTTTGACAGGAACTACTTTTAGTTTGCTTTATCAGCATTTCACTGGAGGAAATATAGGTGTGAAAGTTAGACATGGGAAATGACACCACTTGTTGGTTTCTGTTATGTTAAAACTGTTTTTGTTGGTTAACAGATTCTGAAAAAGTTCTTTCAGTGTAAGTTTTTTCTTATTATCTTTCCTGTTTTATCTGGGAATAAAAAATGTACATTAAAATGTCATTGAAGGAATTATGCTTTAAAAAAACACATACATCCATTCAAAACTATTCTGTTTTTAATACAAATTAGAACAAAAGATGGTTGAGACAGGAAGACAATTGTAAACGGGAAGTAAATTTGCTGCATCCCAATTCGCATATTTGTACTATGCCCTGACGTGGTCCAAACACAGTGAATTATGTTTGATCAAACAAAAGAATAGTGAAATCTGAAAACAATGATCGATCCCTGTGGCTTGTACAGCACCTCTCATCAGTTGGAATACAATAACTTTTGCATAGATTATGGTAGAAACATTTTTCTTTTTTCCTATGATTACAGACATGTGCAGAAACCACCTAAATTAATTACAGCAAGCTAGACCACACAGAACCTAAAGGTACACTTTCAAATTCGAGTTTATAAAAATACAAAAATCGCCTCTTTTTTTAAAAGTGTTTATTATAACACAGACAACATATACAGTTATTTTAAACGCTTTCAATAATGTTTTTTTAAAAATTCAAATGGTTTTCTTTAAAACGAGACCAAATTTTTGCATTTACACCTTTGAATGTGGATTTGGGAAGCTTTTAAATTTAAGTAGACAAAATCCAGGCGGAAATTCCAAAATAACAGCAGAGATTAACTGGTTAATTTCTGAACAGGTCTTTATATAAGTTCAGTATTTAAATATTTTCCAGTGGTCTAGATATTAATGAACAGTCATACAAACATCTTTTCCGAAGCCTCTCTACTTGACGGTTGGTCTTGCGCATTTATCATGTTTATAGTTTATTTACACTTTTCTCCCGCATTTGTAGTTCTAATCGATTCAGCGGTTAGAGTATGGACGGTTCTACACTTAAAATTTTGACTGGAAATAGTAAATTATCAGGTAACCTTTGGCATACTCTTTTTCAACATACTACGAATTGGGACATACTAATTCTAATTTCAAATACTATTTAATACGGATAGTATGCGAATTGGGACGAAGCACAACTGAATTTCACAATATACTTGATAGCTGCGTCCCAAATGGCACACTATGCACTTATGCACTTACATACTCAACAACATAGTATGTGTATGTATTTACATCCCAAATTAAACAATAATGTTTTTTTACTAAGCAAAAATTCAGTGTGTTTTCCATATGACGTTTAACTGTTGCCAAATTAGTGAAATAAATGACCAAACTATCAAATAATACCTGCCATGAGTACAACTGCATTCACCATCGGGAGGCGCTGTAATCACGCTCGTAGGGGAATTTTGCTTTCACAATCCAAAATAAATAAAGTTATCCAACATCAGTACCCAAAAGCTCCGCCCCTTCTGCTATATGAAGAAAACTACGACCGTTGAGTCCATGAAGTTTCACATTTCACACTTCATTTTAATGGTTGAATAAGTGCATCTTCTGGGTATTTAAAGTGCACTTATTATTTTTAGAATAAAAGAATGTTTTAGTGTAAATGCACTACATACACTATTTATACTACAAAATGGAGAAGAATAGTGCGATTTGGGACAAACCGGATGTTTTACACAAAACTGTTTATTAAAACTATGAAAGTTGTTAAAATAATAAAATATAACATTTTAAATGGAGTATATTTTCTAATGTATTGTTTTATGTAGATGAAATAATTTTCGTGTCTTTCACAGTTTTTTTAAATCTTATTTTTAAATTATAATTGTGCATGAAATGGCCAATATAAAACATGCTTTAATCTCTTAACGACCATATAGAACACAGTTTAAATGTACAGTAGTTGAGGTCAGCAGAGCTGCTCTACAATAAATTCAATCTAGGTGTTTCTGTTTTCTATTGTTGAGCTGTCATTGTGTAGAACATATGCCAGAGTAATTAGAGGTTCATGCTGCTGTGGCGACCTGTGATGAATCAGGGACTTAGCTGTAGTAAAGTGAGTAGGGATGGCCCATGTGAACCTGACGTTTCGACAAAGTGTCAAGATCCTGAAGCACATGAAACACTACTGAAGCATGATCCGAAAAACTCAGGTCAGTAGCCAAGGTGATAAAAAAATAGGTCACATGAGTAAAGTGTTTTGAAACACCAGGTCATGTACATAAAGTGATTCAAAGCATCTGTCATTTCAGAAGCCTTTCAAGACCTAGAAAATCCATGTTTTACTGACAGGGTTGGTAAAAAAGCCTCGATCTCATGTAACCTTGTGGACTATGCCTGTGCACAGAGTAACTGTGCTGCAAATGGCCCGAGTTCAAATCCTGAAAAATACTCTGAAATTATGACTTAATGTATTTTAATAATGTTATTTTTTTATGAGCAAAAGACATTTATTCACAAAGTGTTAATTGGGATGTCAGACCAATGTTAAGAGAAAATGCATTACAAGAACAGAGGATTTCAAAACTAACATCACTGGAAGCCTTAACTCTACAACATGGGGTTTAATACCTCATATTGCTGAAGCTGTTCCAGAGCAATACATAAGAAATGGCCACTATGTCGGCGCAATAGCCTAGTGGTTAGCATGCAGACATATGGTGCAGTAGCATGTCAGGGCGTGTAGAGTTCGAATCCCGGCTTAAGGACATTTCCATACCCTACCCCCTCTCTCTCCAACTCCGCTTCCTGTCTCAATACTGTCCTATCTAATAAAGGAAAAAAGGCCAAAAATAAATCCTTGGAAAAAATGGCCACTAGGTGTCACTGTATAGATGGGTTTCAAAGTCGTTTTAGTGTTTTATGAAGCCTTGCTTTGCCCACCACTAATAGTGAGTGACTTAGCTTGTGAAATGGGTGTTGTTGTTGTTTTTTTTCTCTTTAAAAAGTTGCCTCTACTCAATTTGCACTGTATGAAGCACTCTAGAAATAACTGACTTAACAGTTGTACACAAATTAATAAATGTTTATGCATTCATAGGGAGCAGGAGAAGGAACTCTTGATAAGCAAAAAGGGGAAACGGCCTCGTGGACGACCCAGAAAAATAATGGTGAGTATGTTATAAAATATGCCTCAGTTTATGGCTGGACAATGTATCGAAACAAAAGCACAAACAAGATTGAGCAAAGACACTATTGTCATGCACTTCTTATCAGGGAAATACGTTAAAACTCCAAATACCCTCAAAGAAACCCAGGAAATCCCTATAGTGTTAAATTTGACTGCTTTCATTGATTTAGCTTGCATAATTAACACAACTACTTAATCGTTCTGAACACTCGAGTAAAGTTATTAAGTGTGTTTGAGACACTAAAGGCTGATTTATACTTCTGCGTCAAACACCGGCGTAGGCTACGGCGCTGACGCATAGCCCTTCGCCGTGGCCGTCGCTGACGTGCACCTCTCAAAAATTGTAACTACACGTCGCAACAACGCATAGCGCAAGCTCTGTGATTGGTCGGCTTGCTAGCGCCGACGAGTCTGGGCGGGACCGATAGCCGCGCGAATGGCGCGAGCGATTGTTTACAAGTGTGGAGTCCCGTGAAGGAGCTCCGGATGGAAAGTTTTGTTTTGTGTTTACCTCATGGTTAAAGTTGTTGCACGTCCGCCAGGTTCCTGCCTCAAAATGAGCGAGTTTGAGTCACTTGTACATCCAGGAAGTGTTCAGAATAGCAAAACAGAAGCGAAGAAACTCGACACAGAGGAACATTTACACCTCACTGCCCACTAGCGTTTCGGAAGTGTTAATGCAGACCAACAGAGACAGTGCGCAAAAGTATAAATGCACAGCTGCGCGCGTTGCCTACGCCGTGAATTGCGCCGGTCACTTGACGCAGAAGTATAAACCAGGCTTAATAGTTGTTATTATGCAGAAATATTACTTCAATATCATTATCAACTGCTCAAATCAACTTTGATTTTAATACTGTGACTGTCAAAAGGCTGCTGCTTCATCTGAAAGCACATGTTGGAGGTTTAGAATCCATTTTACTGACAATATGCTCATTAAAATTCGGTTTGATTAATCAGCCAGCTCTAACCAGATCTAGCAAGATGAAAAGATTGTGATTTTGTTTTTGTTCTTACCTCTTTTTTGTGTTCCTCTCTCAGGAAACTATTCCAGTGGTGTCAAAGTCAAGCAGCTCATCCTCGTCTTCATCCTCTTCTGGTTCTTCGTCATCTTCCTCATCATCATCCTCTTCTACAGATGACGACGATGAAGACGACCACAACATGACTCCAAAGCCGATTCCTCGTCCTCGAGAGCATCTCCCGGTCCCGCAGAAGAAAGCGCAGATCGTCGTGGCCAAGCCAGGGCCGCCAAAGAAGCGAGGGAGGAAAGCGCTGCCTCCGGAGCTGAAGGCCATACGTCAAGTTAAAGGTACTCGGAAGATCCTCAAACCCATTTCCAGAGACTCGGATCTCCGAGGCATAAAGAAACCTCTCATGCCTGCAAGCTTCACCTACACCGGCTTGAATCGCACCTCAGGAAGGGAGCCGATGGCAATGCATAACCGAGGGTCTTTTACACACAAGAGTTCCTTAAGCTCCCTTGGACGCTCCATCGGATCCGTTTCATCTTCTCCAACACTAAATCGGTCGCCGCAAACTAAATCTGCTTCAGATTTCAAGCTCTCCGTCTCAGATATGAACAGCGGACTTGATCCCAAGACTCCCACGTGCAAATCTCCAGGTGTAGCCGCACTGAATCTGCACAGCAGCAATGGACAGACGTGTCCACAACTCTCTCCCACTGTGCCGAAAGATCAGACCCTGCTTCAAAGGTCAGCATCTCTCCCGAAATCCCCATCAAGCTCATTTTCATCTCTCAAAACTCCTTCCAGCCTTCAAGCTCTCAATCTGCAGAGCGTCAACAAAACAGTGCAGGGAAACGGGACTGATTTGAAGACTTCCCCGCATTCTGGAAGGAAAAGTTCTGGATTTAACACAAGTTCTGCACCAAACACTCCTAGCAAGTTCCAGACCTCACAGCAAGCCTTAAAGAGTCCACAGAAATTGAAAGCGGATGATTTGGCTGAAAGACTTGGGAAGAAAAGCCAAGCTAGAACAGAAAAGATTCTGCCAACAGAGGGTCGAGATTCTCAACCGGCGCAAGACAGACCCTCGTCTAAAGATCCCAGCAAACAGAGCAAGACCTTGAGCGAATTGAGCACCGGAGAGGAGGGAAGCAGCTCCGATACCGACCATGATTCCTCATTTCCCAGGGACAGCCATGACTTGTCCATCTCTGTGCAAGCAGGTCAGGATTGGAGGCCGACACGGAGCCTGATTGAGCATGTGTTTGTCACTGACGTCACTGCAAACCTGGTCACAGTAACAGTGAAGGAATCTCCAACCAGCGTTGGGTTTTTTAGCATTCGGAATTATTGAATGTCTTCAACTGGAAGTGCAGCTACATTTGGATAATCGGGACAAGTTTCAAGCAAGCTGTTTGATGGGTCTCCATTTTTTAATGGATTTTACTTGTTTTTACTCAAAGTTGGGACTGTTTTACCTGGTCAGATTTGAAGTTCCTTGACACGTTTTTAATCAGACATGTACAATCTCGCCTAATTTGAAGTCTAAAGTGTATTTCTGAAGCGTTCGCCTTGGTTTCAAATGCAGGGATGGTTTTCTTGAAGTTGATTCTGAGTACAGTACTAGTAAAGACAAAATTCACAAGATCAAAACAAATATATCCAAAGTTTTTTTTAGCTGAATCTCAGATTGTGTCTTTTAAAAAGGTGCCTATTTTTAAGCTGTCGTTTTTCTGCTCAATAACCAATATAATGAGGGTTTTTTTCTTTTTGTTTTACTATGATGTGGGTATATTTTGTACTACACAACAGTTCACTGTTTATTTATTATTTCTTACTGTTATTTTTGTTGGTAGGTGACATGCTGAAACACACAGTAAAGATTCTTTTTATACAAAATTCATTATTGTCTGTTCTGAATCAAACCTACAGTTCAGATTATGTAGAAGTATACTGCAATATAATATTTTTGGGTCAAATCTTCCTCACTTTAAGTTATTTATAAACTAATTTAGAGAGGATCATGTGCTTATAATTGACCACAGCTGGTCCCGCATTAGCTAACACTTGATTCATCAGTCAGATAAATTCCATTGCACTATAAATAACCAAAGTTTACTTAAAGGGTCACGAAACACCAAAACACATTTTTTGATCTGTTGACAGTCGTATATGTGTCTCACACTGCTAAAAACACTATTAGGACACCTATATTTCACAAAAAAGTGTAAATTGGTTGTTTTTGCGTTATTTCAAGCAAATTCGTACTTCCTGTTGGAAACAAATTTTTGAAGCTGCGTCACGGTCATGACATAATAGCGTTGTATTCCAGCGTGCAGACTGGGCGTCTGTGCCAGAGTGTGTCTTATTACGTCTTACAGTGTGATGCATTAATGCATGAGTAAGGCTTGGTTCAAACCAATCAGCGTGCTCTATTATGCAACTTCATTAATATTCATTACTGTCAGAGTGTAGACGGCAAAGACGCCACGTTGTGTTGGCAAAACAAGCGTGAAGTGTTGCTTTTATAATTTGCTGCAGTTAAGTTTTGTTTTCATTTTCTCTCTGTGAGAGCGCAGCTGGCGTCACGTGTGGATTAACAGTGTACGCGACGCGCGACAACAATAACTTACGTGTATAAGGAGGATTATTGTTTACCTGAGAGCTGTTCTCATCTGCAAACGCTGAAATCCGGATTCGCTTGTAGTCTCCTCTAAATAAAGACGCGGCTCTAGTTACTGGTGATTGTCCTGTCTCTACAGATTTGGTGAGCGACCAGTGCTCTTTGTTTATTCAGTTGTATTTTATTCGTATCAAACAAACTATTGCACCGAGTGTAAACAAGTTAGCACTAACAGTTACAACCAAACTATAACCTCGTGTTGGATTTTGTGACCGGAATAACACACGCGACTTTCTGACACTACCTGCCGTGTGCATCTAAGTTTCCGGGAAATGCTGAGGTTTTTTTTCTCTCATTCGCCGTGCGGTATCAAACATTGCATGAAAAATACACGCTTAGAGCAGTTCCTCGAATCAAATATCACATTTGTCGGGAGGGACATGGATGAAAGAGCCAGACTGCAGTTAAAGTCCACCATTTAATAATTTGGCAAATAATTCGACTACACATGTCCATGTAAACACAGTCACATTGTCCGCTGTGGGTGTGTGTTTTGACTCTGAAATTCAGCGCGCCCAAATAGACACTCCCACACCAAGCCTCTTTTCTTCCTCCGACACTCCCCCCTAAACAGAGCTGGACACGCCCACTTTTCTGACTTTTTCCTAAGTAGAGGTGTGAAAACACCCTGCTGAAACGAGGGGGTTTCATGGCTCTTTAAGTTTGAAGAATCACCCCTACTCCTCCCTTTCCTATATAGGGTGGCATGGTAACCCAGTGGTTGGCATTGTTGCTTCACAGCAAGAATGTCACCGGACAAAGTCTTTTGTAGGCCAGCTGACATTTCTGTGAGGAGTTTACATGTTCTACCCATGCAGGTTTCCTCCCACTGTCCAAAGACATGTGACAAAAGTAAAATGATTACATCAAATTTGCACTATAGATTTGCTCATAGTATTTTTTTTTGTCTCCATAAGCAACCCTGTCTGTCACAAATAAGAGGCGCACTCACTCTATGTTTTGGAACTGTGCCCAGGCCCATTTCCCGGATCGTTTGTGAAGTGTGAGTCCTCTGAATCGGGCTCAAGCACAGTTCAGTAGGCCGGCCCAGGCCCGGTTGGAAGAGGTGTGCGGTTCACTTGAGCCTGAAACTGAAGACGAGATGTGACTTTTTAGGGACTGTTTCATTTGTATTTATTCATCATTCTTGCGTTCATTGTAATCAAACTGTCGTAGATTATTAAAGACGCAAACCCCTCACTACATGACAGCTGTACCTTCAGCAAGCCTCCTAAATCCTGCAGCACAAGGACTTTGATAGTCTATGAGCGTCAAAAGTGGCTGATCTGTTTAGCCAAATATCGCTGCATCCAAACAACTCAAACGGTATAACTAAAGAAATGTCCACTGTGCTGAGCGAGAGCGCTTCTTATCGAACAGTGCATCATCGATGACATAAGCATGCACAGGCTCAAATGCAATGTGAGTGCGGGCCGTCGGGGGAGATGGGAGGGGGGCATGCGTACTCCAGCCCGGTTTAAGGCAACTGTACATAGTCTAAGTACGCCCTAGGAGAGTTCTCAAGACCTACTTCTAACTCCCCTCTCGCCATTTAAACGGAAGGGAGGCCTGGGCTCGAGAATCTTCTGAGCTCAGGGTTTTCTCCAGGACAGCATGCCAAACACGTTTTGTGAAGTTTTTAAACTAATTTCGAGAGGAGCACGTGATATAATTGACTGCAGCTGGCCACCTATCTACACTCATTAGTTAGCCAATCAGATCTATCCTAACCCACTATAAGTAGCCTAGCTAGTCATTACTCCCTTATCTTCGTTTTCCGAAGAAACCCCCCATCCACCCCTTTCTCCTCCTTTTCTCCTTTACAAAAAGGGGAGCTCTCGAGAACCACCTGATCTCGTACTCCCCTCACATGCTCTATGGACCTGGCGGGAGCCATGGGCTCAACTATCTCCGAGCTCAGGGTTCTCTCCTGGGACAGCATGCCAAACCTGCTTACAGCTGTCAAGCAATATCTAAATGTGAACTCTTGAAATATCAATTATCAGCTAAGGGTGAACTCTTAAAATTTTAGGGGTGCAATTATTACTCTTAAATTATGAACTATGACTTTTAGCTCAATAAACAATTATTTGCTGCTTAGTAGTTGGGTTTAGTTATTTATCATGATTAGGTAGTTTTTACTTTTTTTGATTTGTATTCAAAGAGAAATGAAAACAAATTATAATCTCGAAGTGTTAAAAAGATTGTTTACTCAAAAGGGAACATTTACTCACCCACATGTCGCGTCAGCACTTTGAGTTTCTTGAATAGTGTTAAAGAATTCTTTAAAGAATGTTGGAAACCAGTAGCCATTGACATCTGTAGTAAGAGGAAAAAAAATAAAATTATACTATGTAAGTCAGTGGTTCCAGTTTCAGGCATTCTACAAAGTAAAGTTTCATAAACTAATTTCTAGAGGAGCACATGATATGATTGAGCATGACTGGCAGCTCATCCGTAATCGGTAATAATCCAATCAGAGTGATCCTAGTTTACTATAAATGGATCCTTTTCTTCCTACAGCCCTATCTTCGTTTTGGAAGAATCCCCCCTTCCACCCCATCTCCTCCTTTTCCTCCCTTTTCTAAAGGGGGAGCTCTCGAGACCTACCTGATCTTGGATCCTCTGATATGCTTATTGACCAGGCGGGAGCCCTGGGCTCAAATACCTCTGAGCTCAGGGTTCTCTCCCTGGACAGCATGCCAAACCTGCTTTAAATGCCAAACATATCTAAGTGGGAACTCTTGAAGTATAGATTTGAGTTTAACAGAAGACCCTCAAACAAGTAGAGTATGAGTAAATTGATTTGAATAATTTTTTAACACCTTTTAATTATAAATATACCTTTTAATTTGAATGCTAATGCAATTAATCCAATACAAAACAACTTCCAGATGCTTCTCATAAATGATTTCTAGACATTTACCTGGTAAAATATCGAAATTTCCTTAAAATGATATAAATGTGCATTGAAGCAACACTGCTTAAGATATTAAGACTCATTTAAGATTGTCTTTAACACACCACTTAAATTCAACCTAACCTGTCAATCCAACAATTTACGATGCATTCCCATTTAAAAACAGCATAAATCCTGTTTCAGTAATATTTTCATCTTTTAGCAACACTTGATAAACAAATGAACAAAGTGAATTGCAGCTCTGGTATTGTTTGCTGTCTGCCTTTTGTCTGATCTCCTCTGCAGTCCTGCACCTCTGACAGGACATTTAATTACACAGGTTTGGGCATTTTAAGAAGCCTTTAATTTTCTCAGACCTTCAAGAGGCGTTTTCCTGAAGCAGAAGCAGACTCTACTGTGGTCTGTCTGGCTCACGGCCTTTCTGAAGCTCACACATACTTCATCTTTACTCTAATCATCACTCCAGTGGCCAGAACAACTAAAGTTAACTTTATGTCAGAAGTCTCTTTTAAAATTCCTCAGGAAAAAAAGCGGCAGTTGTCCTTATCTAGTTAGCTGTGAATTTAGCAGCTCTGATTACATAACTTTACTGACAAATAACACCGACAATACAGGAGAGATATCATAATAATAGAAAAACTCATATAAATAGATCTTATATGATTTTTCATAATCAGATTTACTTGTAAAATAGATTCCAGACATATTTGATGTTTTTTATATACAAAATTATCTATAGTGTTATAAGAATAGCACAATAATATTAATTTCAAATAGTTTCTCAGTTTAAGTATTAAAATATTTAACTAACATATAAATAAATATAATGAAAACCGTTTAACTGAAGTGTAATTTGCACTGCTTGGGGGGGGGGGAACTCAGCCTGTTCAGTAAAGTTAACTTTTTCTCTGAAATTTCTCCTAAAATGAGCAAACAAGTTTCATTCTCCAAATCCTGTACACATAATAGGCAATATGAACAATTTGAATATGAATAACCTGATTACCGGTAAAAGCAGGCAATTACAATAAAACACCAAGAACAGGGCAACAAATGGACAACAGTTGAATTACAGTATTACTAATCAGAGATCTAATCAATTTACTTTCTCTTCCGCTATAATCCTACTTTACACCAACACTAATTTAGACAAAAACAGGAAACAATAAATAAATATTGAACGATGGTGTAAACCACAGGTGTCAAACTCAATTCCTGGAGGACCACAGCTCTGCACAGTTTAGTTGCAACCCTAAGTAAACACACCTGATCAAACTAATTGAGGGCTTTAGGCTTGTTTGATAGCTACAGATTGGTGTGTTGAACTAAATTGTGCAGGGCTGCGGCCCTCCTGGAATTGAGTTTGACACCTTGTCTAAACCATCTTATAGCCCGTTTCCACTAAGTGCTATTGGAACAACTCGGTTCAGTATGCTTTTATAGCAATTTTTACTTTCAAAAGGTGCCTAAAAGCAAACTGTATCGTACCACATTTTGGGTACTGTTATAAACCCCTGATGTTAGTCTAGGGGATGGTGGGGTTTGACATTGATTTAATTAAAATATATTTATACAAACAGTGAAACAGAGTGCAAAAGACAACCAAAGTAATGCCAAAAATATGTGCTTTTATTTATACTCCCCAAAAGTGAACAACAACAACAACGAATTAATCAAAAAATAAAGAAAAAGTAGGTAAGGCAAAAATATACTATTTACAATATATACAACACTGAGACAAATAAAGACAGGAAAAAACAAGAGAGCTGGCAGAAGGGATGCGGGCGGCGCTAAAGAAATGAAAAGAACAAAACCCAAACTAAAATTAACTCCCCAGAAGCATCTAGCTAACTAAGTATGTGAAAATAGTATAATTAAAACGCAAAGTTCTTCCGAGTCCTGACTGTCTACTCTATCTATCTATCCAAAAAGTACAAGGGGTGGTGCTCGCCCCTAACCTAATGTACTAGACAGCAGAGTAGTCCTATGTGTTGCAATGCATGTCACGTGACCTTCTTACCTGTCCGCTTCGTCCAAGCCTCGTAAACAACGTAAACTGATTAGGATATACGAATAACGGACGGATAGTGTGCACACAGAAACGAGCAACAACAAAATACACAGTTAGACGGGGTTTTCTAAACGCACGCAATAACACAGACAAGTGGAAAAAGCAGAGACAGAAGTCAAGAGAGCGAGAAATCAAGGGACTAGTGAGTGGTCTGGCGTGCGCTTTTATGACGGGTGGTCTTGGCTTATTGGATGTGACGTAAGAGTGACGTAACCGAAGAGGAATGACTGACAGCTGAATGGACCAATGAACGGTACCTGAGAATACATTAAAGCAGATATGGGAGAACAGAGCAAGAGAGCAAGAGAGAGAGAGGAAAAAAATCACAGCAACAGAGCACAAATAACACAAATACATAACAGGTACCCTTTGCAAAGGGTACCTAGCACAACAAAGGAGTACCAAAAGGTGTAGAAAGGCGTGCAACTGAACGCTATTGGTTTACAGAGATACATCACTCACTCGTGCACACGACAGGGGAAAGAAAACAAAGGAAGCACCATTTTTAAATACACAGCAGAGAATACACTGTAATACTATATACATATAATAACAAACCATGTCGTCGTCTTGATGTACAGCCACAAAGCCAAAAAGAGCAGAATCTACCCTGTGCCCCATAGTTATTTACAAGGCCTTCTAAAGGGCGAGCAGTTTCACTTTCTCGCTTGCATGCGAGTCTATGTTTGAAATAACAAACTTCTTAAGCTGATGATAATCACATGAGCGTAATTGTTGAAGTACTTCTGACATTAGATTTTTTTCAGAAACAGACAAACGCGAGACTGACGCATGATAAACAAAGGAAAAGCCGGAAAAAACAAACAAGCAAATTATTCTTTCAGCAACATAAAACATGAACAAACTGCCATGTTTAACTATTATCATCAACTTTTGGACTAATATATGCTCAGAATGATGGAAATACTCTCTAAGGGCCTACTGAAAATATGCTATCTGAACCGTGCCCAGGCCAGTTTGCCGGATCGTTTGAGAAGAGTGAGTGCTCTAAATCGTTAGTGTTCTGAATTCACTTGGCCAGCCCTGGCCCGGTTGAAAGAGGTGTGCCAGAGCACAGTTCAGTTGGGCTTTGGTGCGTAACGCTTAAAGTGTGAGTGCAAGCGCACCAGAGTCCAAAACTGAAGATGAAATTTTACTTTTACGGAATTGTTTCATATGGATTGGTATTGGCCAGGGGTGTCCAAACTCGGACCTGGAGGGCCGATGTCCTACATAGATTAGCACCAATTACCTTCAACACACTTGCCTGGAAGTTTTAGTATACCTAGAAAGAGCTTGATAAGCTGGTTCAGGTGTGGTTAATTGGGGTTGGAACTAAAATAAGTAGGACACCGTAGGACCAAGTTTGGGCATCCCTGGAATAGGCATTTACTACCAGCCAGATCATTACTGAGGATGAGTGGCACACCTTTGACAGGTGCTTCATCTCACACTGCCAATTTTAAAATTCTGCATTCGGAAATGTTTAAGAAGACCTGCACAAAAGACAAATCAATTCCTTGAACAATTGCATGGGAATTATACCTTGATTATTCATAAAAAGATAACACACTTTTAAGTATAAAGGGCTGATTTGTTCTGGTATCACAGAGGATATGCACAAGTTTCATACCAGATTCATCATCAAGTAAAGAAACAGTTCCTGCACAAATAAAAAGTTTAAAAGCAATGCCAATATGTTCAGTTAACTCTGTGGAATGTTTGCTTTTCTACTGGATTTGCATTTCAAAGTGGCATAATTAGCAATGAGATGACCAGTCTTATGGCAATAAAACCATTCACGATTTTCAGCGTCATCAGAAATTGGAACATTCTTTGGGATGGTGTAGCAGAACTGTGAGTGTGATCAGAGAAATTGATCTTACTAGTGTAACCTTATGCATTAGCGCAAATTCATTAATGAAAACTGCAGCATCACTATACTACTATACGTCCTGCAATGCAATTTTGAAATTAATACAACAGAATTAGCTTTTTAAGCTGTTGAAATGAGTTGACTTTATTAGCAGTGCACCCTTTATGTGACAAATTTGCATGGTCTCACCAAAAATCATCAAAAGTTTGGCTTGGTTTTTTCACAGAATTGCAGAATTTTGTAAGCTTCGGGAACTAGTTCATAAGCATGTAAAACAGAGCTCTTCAGCTCATTCCATTCCAAGATTTGCTCAAGCTTCAGGGTTGAACAAACTTCTTGGGCTTTTCCAATCTGATTGCACTGTAACAACAGTGGCCAAACAGTACGAGGATAATTTTACATGGCAGAGCTACTTTCAAAAACTGAAATGTGCCAACATCACTTTCGCAAAACAACACTACTAGAAATAACTCACAGGCTTTATTAAATTCTCGTTGACTTACGCCTAGTTCACACTACAGGATTTTAACCATCAGCAGATCGCTGTACCGTTCACACTACATGACTTGACTTTGTGTCTTTTAATCTCTGTGGTGTTCACACTACGCAACACTCCGTGAACGATCCACAAGAGGGGGGTCACACACTACATGATCTGACAACAACTCATTCCCCAACAGCTCATTCAAGCTACCAAACCACAGCCAATGAAAATTTGAGGGAGGAGTCGTCAGAAAAAGCTGAACACTATTGGCTGCTTGTGTGCTGATGAAATAACTGACAGCGTTTCAAGCTTTGGAGAAAGCATTTAAAAACATTGTCAAATCAGCTGATTTATCAGCGCATTAATCACTCATCTGCAAGGTTCAAGTGGAGAAATACACAGAAAGTTTTTAATTTTTGTAATTGTATAACTCTTTAAAATAAAACTAATAAATAACACCCTGCCGTTTTCTAACTATCAGTGTATTTCTTTCTCACATTGTCATTTTTTTTAAATTACAAAACAGTAAAGGACTGAGCAATTCTGCCTTAAATTACCATATTGGTCAAAATGACTGCATGCATGTCTGATACTTTTCGCTGTGACTTTAAATATGTGTGCATTTTTTTGCCAAGCAACTTCCTGCTAACATAAACAAAACTTTCTGATGGCAAAAACATCAATTTACTTCAGATATCTTTCAAAACAGCATATTCTATGCCGCGAAATAGCTTCTGTTTGAAAGTGAAAATGAAAGCCAAGTCCTTTGCATGTTCTAGTATCTTAACTACATATTTATAGGCTGTATTAAAAAAAAGATGATATTTTTAGGGTAATGGTGTCATTAAATATGATGCCAGACATTCAAATCTTAATTTTAATATCTCAATAATAGCTTTGAATGTAAGTATGTTGTGACAATATGGCGTTTCATATGAGAACGGTCAGAATGAGCAGTATGGCAATTCTAATAGTGATAGCTCCACTGTTAATATAGCCTACTCTAATGTCTGTGTTAACACAGAATGAAGCGAGTGCGTTGATGCCCATTCTGACCAATCACAGATGTTTCTGTTGAGCCCCTGAGCACACAGGCATTCAGCTCATGCTGATACGCTCTCTCATTGGCTGCAGCTCGTCACTACATCGGACCACACGTGGGGTTGAGTCGGCCGACTGCTCTGGAATATTTAGCATGCTAAATGTTGGATTTCCATCTGCGAGGTGTCGGCGACGCGTCAGCGAGCCTCGTTGATACGTTGTTCAGTAGTTCACACACAAAGAGCGGCAAGCGCCGTGCACCGACAGATTTCTTCCCGATCACAGCCCGATCTGTCGGCGAGCTCGTTAACTTCCAAATCGGGCTCAAATCAGGCTTAAAATCCTCTAGTGTGAACTAGGCTTTACTTGCATTTCACTTTGAGGTGCAGGAGTGGGACTTTGAGTAATAGTGGTGAAAGATGGCTGTCAACACAGGTACACTCACACCAGGTGAATTGGAAGCTAAGGGGTGAGCAGATTGCTGGGATTGAAGCTTGATCTTAGCTCTTTGAGTCTGATCAAACACTCAGGGTCCTAACAACTCCCTTTACAAGCTGCCACATGGTCACATTTCCAGTGCCACATGTTTTTCAGCATAGAAGTTTGGAAACAGCCATTTGCTAAATTTCCAAATGCAGCGAGATAAAATTTCGGAAAATTTAAGATCGCAATTATAGCTGCCAAGTTTAATTCAACCAAAGCTCATGGTGTTTTCTTTTAATAAGGAAATTGAATTCATTATGACATGTTTGCTACTGTGAATCAAACATATGAATTCATTTTTTGTTCTTCAATTTCTGCATTTGTGTTTTCCATTCCGAAACTAACCATTGCTATTGAACCACAACTACAGTGTGACATTGTAAACGAATGAATAGAGGCATTAAAACATGCAGGAAAACAAAATTATTAAATACATTTAATTAACAATGCTTTCAAAATTTAAGTGAAGTTTCATAAACTAATTTCGAGAGGAGCACGTGATATGATTGTGCACCGCTGGCCACTCATCCGTAATCAGTAATAATCCAATCAGAATGATCCTAGCTTAGTATAAATGGATCACTTTCTCCCCATTGCACTATCTTCATTTTGGAAGAATCCCCCCTTCCACCCCATCTCCTCCTTTTTCTCCCCTTCTAAAGGGGGAGCGATCGAGACCTACCTGATCTCGGTTCTCCTGATATGCTTCTAGACCGGGCGGGAGCCCTGGGCTCAAATATCTCCGAGCTCAGGGTTCTCTCCCGGGACAGCATGCCAAACCTGCTATAAGTGCCAAGCATATCTAAGTGGGAATTCTTGAAATGCATAGGACAAAGCTTACGCTCACATGGCATATGCAAACTTTTATTATAAACACTATGACAGAAATACTTAGAGAAAAATATTTTGTTGCTGTATCAGTATTACAGTTTATATGACAAGCTAGCATTTAAAGATGGCATAAATCACACTGAAACAATGTTAAATAGCTCTCTGATATGTCTGATTTCTAAGGTAAGTGCAATAATTCTCCTGACATGGTTTTGCAGGTGTAGAAGATGTGCAGAGTTACAAAGCTCAAGTTTCAACTGTACTGACTGAAGCCTTTTCCACAATACAAACATTGATGATGCATGTGTTCAGGTCAGGACTTTTATCAAATTTGTCAGACAATTGTCTGTCTTAGTTTTAACAAATACACACTCTTTAAAGTATATGTGGTGCTACTGATTCATTTTGCCCTAACAAAATGAACTTACCAAGTTCTGGAACTTAAATGCAGATATACATTTAGGCATTTCTGGTGTGTGTGCCAAGTATGTTGAAATCAAACTCCCAAGCAACCTTAAAAACGTTTTAAACATTGGAGCATAATAATACTAAAAATATAATAATGAACAGAGCAATTCCAATTACAACCACCACTGCTGGGTTAGGGCCCTAATTCCTTACTAGGATATATTAGCTTTACACAGAGGGTAATAAAGTACAAGAGAATCAAAAAGGATGTCAAAAATAAATGTAAGTTGAAATTCTTCCTTCCCCCTCCTTGATCATAACCCCAGGAACACCTTCAACTACAATCTTAACTGTGCCTTCTTCAACTGCAGTCTTAAATGAGTCTTCAGCTGCAGTCTCAAATGTGCTACCTTCAACTGCAGTCTCAAATGAGTCTTCTTCATATGCAGTCTCAAATGCGCTGCCTTCAACTGCAGTCTCAAATGAGTCTTCTTTATATGCAGTCTCAAATGCGCTGCCTTCAACTGCAGTCTCAAATGAGTCTCCTTGAACTGTAGTCTCAAATGGGTCTTCTTCATCTGCAGTCTCAAATGCGCTGCCTTCAACTGCAGTCTCAAATGCGTCTCCTGCAACTGTAGTTTTAAATGGGTCTTTTTCAGCTGCAGTCTCAAATGCGTCTCCTGCAACTGTAGTTTTAAATGGGTCTTCTTCAGCTGCAGTCTCAAATGCGTCTCCTGCAACTGTAGTTTTAAATGGGTCTTTTTCAGCTGCAGTCTCAAATGCATCTTCTTCAGCTGCAGTCTCAAATGCGTCTCCTGCAACTGTAGTTTTAAATGGGTCTTCTTCAGCTGCAGTCTCAAATGCGTCTCCTGCAACTGTAGTTTTAAATGGGTCTTCTTCAGCTGCAGTCTCAAATGCATCTTCTTCAGCTGCAGTCTCAAATGCGTCTCCTGCAACTGTAGTTTTAAATGGGTCTTCTTCAGCTGCAGTCTCATATGCGTCTTCTTTAACTGCAGTCTCAAATGCGTCTCCTGCAACTGTAGTTTTAAATGGGTCTTCTTCAGCTGCAGTCTCAAATGCGTCTCCTACAACTGTAGTTTTAAATGGGTCTTCTTCAGCTGCAGTCTCAAATGCATCTTCTTCAGCTGCAGTCTCAAATGCGTCTCCTGCAACTGTAGTTTTAAATGGGTCTTCTTCAGCTGCAGTCTCATATGCGTCTTCTTTAACTGCAGTCTCAAATGCGTCTCCTGCAACTGTAGTTTTAAATGGGTCTTCTTCAGCTGCAGTCTCAAATGCGTCTCCTGCAACTGTAGTTTTAAATGGGTCTTCTACAACTGCAGTCGTAAATGCGTCTTCTTCAACTCCAGTCTCAAATGCGTCTTCTTCAACTGCAGTCTCAAATCCATCTTCATCAGCTCTAGTCTCAAATGTACCCTCTTCATCTGCAATCTCAAATGCCTCTTCTTCAACTGAACTTTCTTCAACTGCAGTCTGAACTGCACCGCTTTTACCTGCAGTCTCAACTGCACTTCCTTTACCTGCAGTCACAAATGCATCCACGTCGACTGCAGGCTCAACTGAACCGCTTTTACCTGCAGTCTCATCTGCACTGCCTTTGCCTGCAGTCACAAATGCATCTACTTCAGCTGCAGTCTCAACCGTGCCTTCTCCAATTGCAGTCTCATCTGCACCACCTTTATCTGCAGTCTCAACTGCACCACCTTTACCTGCAGTCTCATCTGCACCACCTTTATCTGCAGTCTCAACTGCACCACCTTTACCTGCAGTCTCATCTGCACCACCTTTATCATCAGTCTCAACTGCACCACCTTTACCTGCAGTCTCATCTGCACCACCTTTATCTGCAGTCGCATCTGCACCACCTTTATCTGCAGTCTCAACTGCACCACCTTTATCTGCAGTCTCAACTGCACCACCTTTACCTGCATTTTGAAATGCACCACCTGCAACTGCAGTTAAAATTGCACCACCTGCAAGTGAAGTTAAAAATGTGCCACCTGCAACTGATGTCTCCGATGCGCCACCTGCAACTACAGTCCCAAATGTTCCTCCTTCGACTGCTGTCTCAAACGTACCTCCTTCGACTGCAGTCTCAAATCCGTCTTGTTCTACTGCAGTTTCAAATGCGTCTTCTTCAGCTGCGGTCTGAAATGCGTCTTCTTCAGCTGCGGTCTCAAACGTGTCATCTTCAGCTGCAGTTTCAAATGCGTCATCTTTAGCTTCAGTCTCAAATGTGTCTTCTTCAGCTGCAGTTTCTAATGTGTCTTCTTCAGCTGCAGTCTTAAACGTGTCATCTTCAGCTGCAGTTTTAAACGTGTCATCTTCAGCTGCAGTCTCAAATGTGTCATCTTCAGCTGCAGTTTCAAATGCATCTTCTTCAGCTGCAGTCTCAAATGCGTAATCTTTAGCTTCAGTCTCAAATGCGTCTTCTTCAGCTGCAGTCTCAAATGCATCATCTTCAGCTGCAGTCTCAATTGCGTCATCCTTAGCTTCAGTCTCAAATGCGTCTTCTTCAGCTGCAGTCTCAAATGCTTCTTCTTCAGCTGCAGTCTCAAATGCGTCTTCTTCAGGTGCAGTTTCAAATGCATCTTCTTCAGCTGCAGTCTCAAACGCATCTTCTTCAGCTGCAGTCTCAAATGCGTCTTCTTCAACTGCAGTCTCAAATGCGTCTTCTTCAGCTGCAGTCTCAAATGCGTCTTCTTCAACTGCAGACTCAAATGCGTCTTCCTCAACTGCAGTCTCAAATGCATCTTCCTCAACTGCAGTCTCAAATGTGTCTTCCTCAACTGCAGTCTCAAATGCATCTTCTTCAACTGCAGTCTCAAATGTGTCTTCCTCAACTGCAGTCTCAAATGCGTCTTCTTCAACTGCAGACTCAAATGTGTCTTCCTCAACTGCAGTCTCAAATGCATCTTCTTCAACTGCAGTCTCAAATGTGTCTTCCTCAACTGCAGTCTCAAATGCGTCTTCCTCAACTGCAGTCTCAAATGCGTCTTCCTCAACTGCAGTCTCAAATGCGTCTTCCTCAACTGCAGTCTCAAATGTGTCTTCCTCAACTGCAGTCTCAAATGTGTCTTCCTCAACTGCAGTCTCAAATGCATCTTCTTCAACTGCAGTCTCAAATGTCTCTTCCTCAACTGCAGTCTCAAATGCGTCTTCTTCAGCTGCAGTCTCAAATGCGTCTTCTTCAGCTGCAGTCTCAAATGCATCTTCCTCAACTGCAGTCTCAAATGCGTCTTCCACAACTGCAGTCTCAAATGCGTCTTCCTCAACTGCAGACTCAAATACGTCTTCTTCAGCTGCAGTCTCAAATGCGTCTTCTTCAACTGCAGTCTCAAATGCGTCTTCTTCAGCTGCAGTCTCAAATGCGTCTTCTTCAGCTGCAATCTCAAATGCGTCTTCCTCAACTGCAGTCTCAAATGCGTCTTCCTCAACTGCAGTCTCAAATGCATCTTCCTCAATTGCAGTCTCAATTGCATCTTCCTCAACTGCAGTCTCAAATGGATCTTCTTCAACTGCAGTCTCAAATTCATCTTTTACTTCCAACACTGGTTTCTTATTTCTTAATACTTTTTGTACTTTAAGAACTTTATTTTTTTCCATTTTTTCTAAGTGTTCAGAAATATCTTCACCATTTTCAAAGTGAATCGGCTTATCATTGTTGTCTAAATCAGCCACAACATAATCATTCCTTTGGGTGACTTTAATTTGGCCCTTTATTTTACTGACATCATAAATATCAATTTTATGGTCACTTCTATATAATGTTTTCAGTCCATGTCTTTCACTTTCAATTTCAACTGGAAATTCCTTAGTGAACTTGATTTTGTTAAACTCATCTTTCGTCATGAAGGATTGCCTGCGTGGTAAACGTGCTCTAACATTTTTTGAATTGCTCCAAATGTTACCCCAAAAGTTGTTATCTGTATTATCAATGTATTCCAATACATGTCTATTTTGAAAATCTTCAGGTGTTGGAGTACGTTTGGATCTGATGTGAAATTTTGTGCACACGCACAAAAATTCTGCATGTGTACTGATGGAGTTTATAGCAATGCTTGAATAGGATCCTCCAGGAAAAAGTTGACTCTGCTTGTCTTGTTGAATCACCATAAAACTGCAGTTTTTTTCCACCTAAAAAGACAAAAGTAGTAGTTAAAGGTAAAGTTAATGAGACCATGGACCACATATCATTTTGCTAATGCCTCTCAAAATTAATTGTTATTCAAAAAGGATATAAAAAACAGGATAACACCAGCTAGGGAAAAAAACCACAGTAAGAATCTTAAAATCTTACCTTTACCGACAGACTCTCCAGATGCCATGTTTCAGGACTGAGTTGTTCATTGTCACTCACTGACAGGCTTACATTGGGACAGGGAAACTTGGGCTGCAGCTGCAATGTTGCGCACAGTTTCCCAGATCCCTGCTGAGGATTGAGATTCAGAGATGAAGGACAGGTGAGGGGCAGTCCCACAGAGAGAGGACACAACGCCCACAACACGTAGAGGAGGAACACAGATGGCATCATTTCAGCCGCAAACTCATCCGCTGTGTGTGAGAGAGTAATCCACCCTGTGTGTCGGTAAGAGCACCAATAAAGAGAAGACGAGTGATCAGATTTGCAATTGGCAGATAAAGATAAACAAAAATCAAGACTACAATGTGTTCAAGAATGCAGTTAGTCTGAAAAAACAAGAATTACAATAAACACAATGAATGAAGTACTCATTTTAAGCTAACAGTTAAACAATTGGGGGTGGGTGATCCGTTGTACTTTTCACATTTAAGTTGGCCCAATTCACCTCTTGGTAACTGAATTTAGATATGAACAGTCTTTAAGTCAGGGGTCACCAAACTTGTTCCTGGAGGGCCGGTGTCCTGCAGATTTTAGCTCTAACCCTAATCAAACACACCTGAACAAGCTAATCAAGGTCTTACTAGGTGTACTTGAAACATGGCAGGTGTGTTGAGGCAAGTTGGAGCTAAACCCTGCAGGGACACCGGCCCTCCTGGACCAGGATTGGTAACCCCTGCTTTAAGTGGTAAAAACAAGATGGCTAACATAAGCCCCTTTCACACATACAGACCTTGCTGGAAGGTTGTATGTGTGAACAGGTCCTTTTTGAAAATACCGGTAAATTCGTTCTGGCTATTTTCCGGAAAGAGAAGTTGTAACATTACCGGCAATTTGCCGCAATGCTGCGCTGTGTGCATGCAGAAGGAAGATTGCCGTAATAAGCGCGTGCACGTCTAGAACGTGCTGACGTGAGACGTCTGCTTTAGCCAATCACAACAGTCAGACGCATTTACGTCCACTCGGTTTATGAGAATAAAAGCCTTTAAATATTTTTCCAGACACATTTAGCTGCTAGAAGTTAGTCAGATCACGTTTATATGTTCTTCTTAATGCCAACTGTTTAAATAATCATCGATGAGATGCTTATGATAAGCCGTTGTTTGTTTACCTTCAAGCTTTGCGTGCGCCTATGAGCGCCTGCACACGCACATATTATGAACATCTCGACATGAGAAAGTGATCCTGCGAAAGTTGTTCACAATATTGATCATCCACAGAGTTTGTAATTTAGTCAAATGTTTACAAATACAAGCGCAGCCGTTTAAAGCTCATTTGTGGTGAATGTCAGAATTTACCGGTATTTTGGAATGGATGTGTGAATGCTCTTTTCCGGAAAATTTCCGTAACGTCCTCGCCTGTGTGAACAGCGCTTTTTTGAATATACCGGTAAAGTCGTTCCGGAAATTTTCCAGATATTTACCGGTATCACTGTGTGAAAGTGGCTATAGTCAAAGTGTTTTATTTTTTGCATCTGGCCACTAAGCATTTCTGAATCATATGAGTGACATTTCACTATTAACACAGAAGATCATCACCTTAAAAAAAAGAGCGCCATAGCACTGATAACCCAGAGTATTACACAACAATCCTCAACCAATTTACAGCAGCGACTCATCATTGTAAAAACATAAAACAAATACCATATACCCATAAATAATGACTATGAATCTTACCTTTTAAAGGGACAGTTCAGCCAGAAATAAAAATGATGTAAATATTTAATTTCATTTACTACCATTTATTTATTGCAAACCTCTAGGAGTTTCTTCATTCTGTTAAATACAAAAGAAGACATCTTAAAAAGTTTTGTAAACCTGTAACCACTGACTTCCATAGTATTTATTTTTCCTACTTCGGAAATAAATGGTTACATGTTTCCAACCTTTTTAAAAAAATCTCTTCTTTTGACTTTAACAGAATAAAGAAACTCTTAAAGCTTTAAAACCACACATGAGTAAATTGAAAGTTTTGAGCTATCCCTTTAAAGTGTAGTATGAACAAATGACTCCTAACTGCTTTGTTTTAGCGAATCATGGTGGTGCCTTCACTTCTCCATGTTGCCAGTTAGTCCTTATAAGGGTCACATTGTTGGACTTGTTCTTAAATACTGACAGTGTTAATATAGTTATTTAGACTTTAATGAGGTGGAAAGTTGAAGTTCAGGGTTAGAAATACCCTATTCTATTTGCAACAATACAATATTTGAATGTATTCAGTGCATTTTTTTTTTTTTTTTTTTTTTTCATGAATCGTTTCACAAGCAGAATTACCCCAATACAACTAATTTGAACTAAAACTACTGTAAAACACTTTGGTGTAAGGGTGTCACGATCCTCCAAATCCTCGATTTGATTACATTTTCGATTCTAAAGGCACGATTCGATTCGGTTTTCGATTATGAATAATTAATTAATGACCAATTAATTATTTGTTGCCTACCGTTTAAACTACCTGACCTGCATGGTCTTTGTTTTACCCATAAACAAATCATACAGTAAATGAATAAAGCCAAGTTACACACATAATTACCACCTGTCAATCACTTTTTTCTTGTGAATAGGCAGTGATCTGTGTCGTTATAATGGCGTCGGTAAAAAAGTCGCACAACCAACAGGAACCAGCCAACAGTATCTGAGGTGTGCGCTAAAATGACTAAGTACAAGTGAGTGAAAGATTGAAGCAGTCCTCTGACTGCCTGGACCTGCTGTCTCGAGCGCATGGCTGTGAGTGCGTCTGTGTCTGTGTGGTCACGTGATGTGCATTTTCAGAGGCAGAGAGGAAGGAGGGCTGCTCAGAAATGCTACACGCCACTGTGGATGTCAAATCGTTGTCTTTCTAAAATACCATTTAAAAACAAAGACAGTGTAAACAGGGCCCGAGTGTGTACTTTTCGCGAGTGGATTTGCAACGGGGGCGGGCAGAGGATCGCGATGCCGGTGTTGTCTATCGGACAAACCGTACGTAATACGTACATAGCAGAGCTTGCAAAACTGTGTTTTTTTTGTCGACAACACGAACGTTGTCAACATAACTCACTGGAAATCCAAAATGCTTCCACACCGGCAACTTCATTGAAAGAGGAGAGGGTTTAAGCTCTGTCGACGGGTCTCCTGCTTCTGCAGTTTAACAAGCACTTCAACAAGCCTGTTATTTTCCCGCTTGGCAAGCCAAGCTGACGTGACATGGGGGCGTGGCAGCATCGACGATTCTATTTTTTGATTCGATAATCGAAATTGAGCATAAATTTCGATCGATTACGATTAAAAATTGAAATCGTGACACCCCTACTTTGGTGAGTTTAGTTGGCTACACTAACAACGAAAGACAAACAAATTTATAAACATTCATTAAACATTCATGTAAATCATATAATGCATTTATAAAGTTGTCATCCCTATAAACAAAATGGTTACATCAAAAAATTGTAAAGCAATGCTGCATGAAGCAACAGTTAGAAATAATAATAATTATATATATATATATATATATATATATATATATATATATATATATATATATATATATATATATTCTTGTCATTTTTTAAGAAAATTATTGTGTATATCAAGGTGACATTTTAAGTAACTGCTTTCTTATTATGTATTTTCACATGAAATTATTACTCTAGTCATTATTGCTTTTATTACAAATACATTATTAATAATAATTAATAATAATTATTATTATTAGAGTGATTTCTGAAGGATCATGTAACTGAAGTTTGGAGTAATGAAGTTGAAATATCATCTTTAAAATCTCTGGAATAAATGATTAAATTAAATGATAAGCTACTTTTGAACAGTTGTTTTATAGTGCAATAACATTTCACAGTTTTACAAAATGTGCTGTATTTATGATGAAATAAATGCATCCTTGGTGAGCAGGAGAAGCTTAATTTAAAACATTTAAAAATCATGACCCCGAACTTATACACACACACACACACACACACACACACACACACACACACACACACACACACACACACACACACACACACACACACACTGTTGAAGTCAGAATTATTAATAATTCATAGCTCCCCTTTGAATTTGTTTTTCTTTTTTAAATATTTTCCAAATGATGTTTAACAGAGCAACAAAATTTTTACAGTATGTCTGATAATATTTTTTCTTCTGGAAAAAGTCTTATTTGTTTTATTTTGGCTAGAATAAAAGCAGTTTTTAATTTTTAAAGACAATTTAAAGGTCAATATTGTTAGCCCCTTTAAGCTATATTTTTCTCGATAGTCTGCAGAACAAACCATCATTAATAACTTGCCTAATTACTCTAACCTGCTTAGTTAACCTAATTAACCTAGTTAAGCCTTTAAATGTCACTTTAAGCTGTATAGAAGTGTCTTGAAAAATATTTAGTCAAATATTATTTACTGTCATCATGGCAAAGATAAAATAAATCAGCTATTATTAATGATTTATTAAAACTAATATGTTTAGAAATGTGTTGTATTTTTAAACTGGGAATTCTATAATGTTTAGAAATCTTTCTTTTCTGTTAAACAGAAATTCAAGAAAAAATAAACATGGGGCTAATAATTCAGGGGGATGTTATAATATGCTACAATATAGAAAAGAAAAAAGAAAAAATATATATATTCATTCATTCATTTTCTTGTCGGCTTAGTCCCTTTTTTATTCTGGGGTCGCCACAGCGGAATGAACTGCCAACTTATCCAGCAAGTTTTTACGCAGCGGATGCCCTTCCAGCCACAACCCATCTCTGGAAAACACCCACACACATTCACACACACACTCCTACATTATGGACAAATTAGCCTACCCAATTCACCTGTGTGTGTTTGTGTGTGTGTGTGTGTGTGTGTGTATATGTATATATATATATATATATATATATATATATATATATATATATATATATATATATATATATATATATATATAGTTTAAGTAATAAATTTGTTACTTAATCCAGATTTCTCATGCTGAATACACTGTACGCACTTTAACTAAACTTGACACTGATTAAAAAAGCAACTGGATAAAAATGTTCAGAATGTTATTCTATATAATGTACAAGTTTTTTTTTTTTGCTTTTATACATGGTCCTGACTCTATATTTTCTATTTGATTTGATACATTTATCTTAGATTGTGTCAAAAATATTCAGTACCATAACTAAAAAAGGCAAAACCTGGAATAAGACGCCTTGTGCTCAATAGAGATTATTTTGAAATGTTACAGTTGATTTGTTAGCTTTATCTCAAAATGTATCAGAGCTGGACTTAAGTGTATATAATGTTAAACAAGGAAAATGTGGTTTCAGTACCATTAATAAAAACAATAAAGCTAAAAAAAAACCCCACTGTGCATTATAGAGGATAATATTCTGAATATGGTACATCTAATTTAATAACTTTATCCCAGTGTTGTCATTTATTGATACATTTAAATAATAATTACATTTAAATATTGAATACAGTTAGCACTAATTCCAAAAAGTCTTACGCAACAGCAGAGATGTTTTTCTAAACATGTTGGCACTGGTGTTATTGTATATGTATATTTATTTTCTAGAAATGCTCCTTCCCAGGAAGCAAAGAATTCTGGTTCAGATTTGGCATAAAGCTGGCACACCAAGCATTTTTCCAGCACTGGCATACAGCATGAGGACCAAACATGTAAGTTTCATTTATATTCATCCACTTTTAGAATACATTTAAATTATTTTTTAGTAAATTAAAACTTCTAACAAACAGGTCGCTTTGAGAAGACATGCCAATAGCACGCTTTATGGGTTTATCAAATTCATTGCAGTCGTGACACAACAACACATCTGGCCCAGTTCAGGTACAGTTATGGGTTGTTACCTTGTCTGAGACATGGCCCAGGTATGGTTCATGTTTGGCCCTTGTATTGAAGCCAGACTTGGTCCAATCATGTACCGTAATTTACTGTGGCATGTGGGCAAAGCAAAAGCTGATTGTGTGGGCCAGCCAGATCTAGACCAAAGAAATTTTGCTATGTATGTTGTGGAACAAAGGGAGTATATATCGATGTTTATCTGACATAGTTGGGCTCAAATGTAACAACCACAAAATAAATTGAATTGGTTTGAAACTTACTTTACCGCCGTCATTTAGGCCAGTGGTTCTCAATATGGGGGTCAGGACCCCTTGAGGGGTCGCGGAACAATGAAGGAGGGGTCGCCTGGTGATTTCCAAAAATCTACTTATTATTATTAGGCCATAAGAATTACCATATTTTATCCATAACCAACTGAAGAGAAAAAAACAGTCGTTTATAGTTACTATAGTAGCTTATTTACTTGTTCTATTGGATTGCGACCCCTGGGGTAAATACATTATATTAAAGACAGCAATAGCGTCAGATGCAGCAGATTGATTTTATAACACCAGGTTAAACTTTCTGGCCCATTTACAGCACTGACATACATTAAAAAAATTAAACGAAGAATAGACTTTGGTCTATTGGTGTGTGTGTGTGTGTGTGTGTGCCCCATTGCATGCAAGTTTTCTGTATTTATAATCACCTCAGAGGATATTGGGGGTCGCGAGTCACTGGCATTGTTATTTTAGGGGTCGCGTGCTGAAAAGTTTGGGAACCCCTGATTTGGGCAATATTATAGTGGCTCAAGAGATCCAAATGTCATCTTTAAAACATCACTGGCAACAACACAACACAAAAAATGTATAAAATAAACACAAAGTATGAATAATCATGTTAAATAACCAATTAGAATGTTTTGTATTATATATTGTTATTCCAAATAAACTTAATGTTAAAACAAAGCAGAGATAAATAAACGTGTCTTACTTTGAAGTCAGTTGAGTCTGATGGTCAATCTGCAGAAATCTCTGTGAATGAACTCTATTTAACAACCTTTCAGCCGTCAAACAGAAACAAACAGAAACATCCTCTTTACTGGAATATTACACAATCAGTGTCTGGGGCAGAGTTTAACACAGACTGGAACTGAAACACATTTACAGACTATGTCCTATAGGGTACATTCACTATATCACTGGCTAAGAGTTTGGCAAATGGAACAGTACAAACAGTGGCACCATAAAAAGTATGCCAGCCATGTCTTATTTTAATGTTTTTACCGGAAGAGCTTGTTTTTGACTTTGCTGCGGATATAAAAAGAGAGAAAGATCTAGATATTTAGACTGGGGGTGTGCAAAATATTTAAAGGCTTTCTATACCCTCTCTTACTCTTACCACCCTCCATATATTTCTCTCTTCCTTCCTTCAGGATACTCTGCCTTATACACTCTGTAATGAAGAAAACTAGCTTTACTGCACATGTAAGCCAGTGATATGGTAAAAATTGTCCCGCATATAAACCCCTACATTTTTTCGAAGGACATCCTGGGATTTTTAATGACCACAGAGTCAGGACCTCGGTTTGACGTCTCTTTGAAAGACAGCACTCACTGAGCAGTATAGAGTCCTCTTGAATATACTGGGGTGTTAGGACCCACACAGACTGCAGGTTGAGGGCCTCCTGCTGGTCTCACTAACACCACTTCTGGCACCAACCTAGCTTTCCCATGTGGTCTCCCATTCAGGTGCTTAACAGGCGCAGCCCTGCTTAGCTTCAGCCGGTGACTATGTGAGAGTTGCAGAGAGCTAGCTGCCAGCATCTAGGTTAGCATTTAGAAAATCTGCTGGCATGTCTTCTTTAATCCAAATTTTATGCAAGAGTTGATGCAATCGCTGATGAATTTGTAGATCTCAGCAGGGATACAATCAAGACTAGTAGCTTTTTTGTTCTTCGTCGCTGTTTTGACCACCTCCAGTAACAGTGTTCTGGCAAGTAAGTCATCAAAGGGCAAGTTAGGGATAAGAGTATTTAATACTTTTACTGCAAAAACAATTTTATTAAAGTTTCCAAACATTTGCTGAAGTATTTGATCTTTAGAGTTTCCTCACCACTGACAAAATAATAGGTTACAGTACATCTGTGTACTTCATTTTATGGCATTAGCCGTGAAATTGCAGGGACAAATACACATTCAGAGACATATAATTAATAATTGTGATTCTGGGTATTACTTGTTTTATAGATTTTTTTTCAGAATGAGCAATATACACAGCAGTGAGTAAAACGATACATAGTATACAGTATTTGTAAGGGGAAAAAAGAAAAAAAAGAGAAAAAATAGCAAAAAAAAACTTTAAAAAAACACAAAAAAAAAAACAGCAGTTTGAACTAGCAGTCTAGTTCAAAACAATATTACAATACCACAGTGTGCACCATTAAGGACAAATTGTAGACTTTTGTCAATGCCATTAAATTATTTAAAAAATGTGTATCACTGCCCAATATGGATAGATTAGGCAGGTTCTGATTGTACTTAAAATATCTTTTTGTTTTGTTTTGTTTTGATAGCTCTAATAATGACTGGGTTTTCTTTTACCTTGTCAGGAATTTGGGTTTTCTGGTCAAGTAAGTTGGTCAGAGGATTTCTCTGTTACTAACGTAACCCGCGTTCCCTAAAGAGGGAACGGAGATGTGTGTCTAGATAAGACACTATGGGGAGATCACTAGACGACCAAGCACTCTGAAGAGTAAGCAAACTGGCCAATGTCAGTTGTTAGAGCTTTGCTCCGCATGTGCCAGTGATTAATCAGTGATTAATCATTAGAGAATGATTTCATGAATTTTTTCAGTAATAAAATAGAAGGCTTTAGACAGAAAATAGGAGATGCCAAACTTTCTGCACCGGCTTATACTCCAAATCCTGTAAATATTTCATTAAATCATAATAATAACCTACACTGCTTCAAAATCATAGAACATGAAGAGTTAGTAAAAATTATAAATAGCTCTAAACCAGCTACGTGTATGCTGGACTCAATTCCAACAAAATTACTGAAAGAGCTGCTACCTGCTATAGGAGAACCTCTTCTTAACATTATCAACTCTTCTTTATCTATAGGCCATGTTCCAAACTCTTACAAGCTAGCTGTTATTAAGCCTATTATTAAGAAACCGCAACTAGACACCAACAACTTAGCTAACTATAGGCCTATTTCTAATCTTCCATTTATGTCTAAAATACTAGAAAAAGTTGTTTCCACTCAATTATGCTCTTATCTGCAGACGAACAATATTTTTGAAGTGTTTCAGTCAGGTTTCAGGGCTCACCACAGTACAGAAACCGCCTTAGTGAAAATAACCAACGATTTACTCTTAGCTGCTGACCGAGGGTGCGTCTCGCTATTAGTTTTACTCGATCTTAGTGCGGCATTTGATACCATTGACCACAATATCCTCATAAATCGCTTAAAGTCTACAGGTGTCCAGGGACAGGCTCTACAATGGTTTAAGTCATATTTAACTGACCGCTACCAGTTTGTGAATCTTAATGGACAGCCTTCACAAATCTACGCTAATTATTCTCTTTATTCTCTATTTTCACCTGGGGATACTCATCCCGAGGTCCTCAGATTATGCGGAGTCACTGATTGGATCCAAGACCAGCGACGTGATGATCCCAAGGATTCCATATCCGGGACCAGGCCATATCCTGAGCTGCTGCTGCGCTGATGGTCGTGGGGAGTGGAGAACATGTGTCTGATTCCAGCGACGCTCCAGGGACAGACGAGTCTTCATTGAGGCCATCTTCCAGCATAAACCACGACGAATGAAGTTATGCACAAGACTTTTGGCCAGCGGAGAAATTAAAATGGTCGTGCCCAACTGAGTCTGGCTCTCTCAAGGTTTTTTTTCTTCACTCCCATCAGGTGAAGTTTTTTTTCCCTCTCCGCTGTCGCCACTGCCTCGCATGGTTCAGGATTGGTAGAGCTACGCATCGATGAATTTGCTCTTCAGTGTTTGAACTCTCAGTAATGATTAAATCACACTGAACTGAGCTAAACTGAACTGAACTGAACTTAAACACTAAAACCTGAACCACATTGTTCCAGTTACTGAACCACACTGTTCCAGTTATTATGACCATTTATGTGAAGCTGCTTTGACACAATCTACATTGTAAAAGCGCTATACAAATAAAGCTGAATTGAATTGAATTGAGAGAATATAACTGGTACACACCGAGCGAGTGGTTACACTTTAGCCACTGAAGAACCGATCACTCAGCTATCTGCTGAAGACCCAGCTGCTGTGGCATCAGAGACGCTTGTCTCCATTCCCTCTTCAAGGAATGCGGGTTACATTAGTAAACGAGATGTTCCCCTACAGTGGGTTTTTAAAAATGACCTTTCCTCCAGTGTAACACAGCTCCAAGTGGAAGAAAATATCCAGCTTAGGTTTAAATCTAAAGGTGCACCTTGTTTAAAACTATTGAATCTTTAGCAAAATATTTCACTCAGAGTCGAATAAACGAATCAAGTTGGGTTGGGATATTTTGTTTGATCGCATCGACGTCGATGCGATACATCACCAAATATGTACTTACAGTTACATTTAAATGTGCACATGCTTTCCCTCCACACACTAGCGGAGGCGCGGAGGATCACGGGACTGATCATGACTCAAAGATGACGATCGCTGACAGATAGAGATTCGGCTGCGGGCAGGGCCGGAGCAAACTGAACTGGCGCTTTAGGCATAAGATAATCATGCCGTTTTTAAACCGAAAGTGAAAACGAGAGACAGGGGTGTGATTGCTTGCATGACAGCAAGAACCGGGGCGGTGGGGGGGTATTGTCATGGAAAAAAGTGAGAAGATGTCGCGAACGCCACCCCCTCTGCCACTCTAGGTTGCTGCCTGGGTCGCTTATATGGACGCGCCGGCCCTGTCTGTGGGGAATAAAGCATTAAAGTTCATTTTCACAACAACACCACAGTATTGACCTTATTCTCCGCAAACAAGTGGGCGCTGCCATTTGAATCTTTTTGGCACGAGACTTCCGGTCTCATTCACTTCCATTCATTTTTAGACATTAAAAACTGCTCGTTTCGCTGTTTGATGTTGCAAACTGATATTTCCTTGTTATATTATTCGACTTGGTCTGTATAGTCATGCAAACATTTGTTTGTAGAGCAAGTAGTTTGACCGTTTTTTGCCGTTTATTATTCCTTGTCATTTCTCCCATAGTCGATTGAAACGGAAGTTCTAAGACAATCGCGAAAACAGGCGCACTTCCGCATTTTAAAATAAGGTCAATAGCACTGTCAACCAATCGCAACAGATGTGGTCATTGGACCAATCATTGCAGATTAGCTTCGCGCTAAGGAGGGGTTTGGAAACAAATGAATTCCTAAACGAATCATATGAGAGATGCTGGGATAATGAGGTAAAAGTAAATGCATATTATAAGACAATGAAAGTGTGTTTTGACCTTGAACGCGCATCAGCCTGTTGTTGGAGACCCCTAAAACCAAAATATGACCTTTTAAAGCAAAATAGTGCCTCTTTCAATTCTACGTACATTCCAGGTAAAGGTGCAAAACACAAACAGGACAAAGCAGTGAAAGGTTGGGTCTTCCTCCTCCGTGGGCAGCGCTTGCTGGTTCACCATCTGGTCTCTAAATGGGGAGGTAAGCACCTTGGGCACATAGACAGGCTGGGGTCTCAGGATAACGTGAGAGTAGGCTGGCTCGAACTCCAGGCAAGATTTGCTGACTGAACATGTCTCCAAATCCCAGACCCTCTTGATCAATGCCAACGTGACCAGCAGCGCTCTATTAATGGACAGAATTTTTACAGATACTGAGTCGAGTGGTTCGAATGGATCTCTCTGCAGTCCCATCAAGACTACAGAGAGATCCCAAGAGGGCATGAGAGGGGGGCGGGATGGATTCATTCGCCGCACAGCTCTAATGAACCGGATTTTTTGATTATGCTTCCCGAGTGTGCTGCCATTCATCGCATCATGTTGAGGGGAGATGGCTGCAACTTAAACCTTCAGTGTGGAGGGCAACAACCCTGATGGGTCCCTCTATGAAGTGCAAACGAGTCCGAAAGAACGCTGTTAGTTAATACTGCAGCTTTAGTTGATGTATAGAGAAATCTAATCCATTTTATACATTTTTAGCCCACACCTAATCTACACATATAACTCCACTCTATCGAATGGTTTTTCAGCATCCACTGCTACAAAGATTCCAGGTATAAGATTATAATCAAGGTGGCATATTATATTAAACAATCTTCCAGTATTGCAGTAAAAGTTGCAGCCTTTTATAAACCCAGTCTGATCTGGGTCTACGATGTCCAGGATTATTTGCAAGGACCTTTAAGTCTACATTTAGCAAACTGATTGGTCTGTAAGAGCTGCATTCCCCTGGATCCTTTTTAGTGTGTTACAATAATATTAACCATATTCATATAATTAGGGAGTTTGGATACATGAAAAGAGGTATTGACCGCCTTCTAGAGGTATAGGCCTATTTAGCCTATATATCCCATATCCCAGGGCACTTCTCGAGAAAGAGTAGGGGTGTAACCCCGGTGTCCTGGATAAACTCCCTCCTTACGATCATGGCCTCATAATCATCCCCTTCCACCGAATTGACTGTATCATTGTCTCTCCACTCCACCAATAGCTGGTGTGTGGTAAACGCACTGGCGCCGTTGTCCTGTGGCAGCCGTCGCATCATCCAAGTGGATGCTGCACACTGGTGGTGGTGTGGAGAGACCCCCCCTCATGATTGTGAAGCGCTTTGGGTGTATGGATATACACAATAAATGCGCTATATAAACACATTACATTACATATTTTATAGTTCATAATCTTAAAAAAATCCACCGGGTTCCCATCAGGCCCTGGAGATTTTCCCGATTGTAACGATTTTGTTGAAGTTTTAATTTCCAATAGGGTGATGGGAGCTTCTAAGAGTTCTTTTTGTATGTTATTCATTTTAAGAATACAAAGATTTTTGAATGGGTGACGCAGTGGCGCAGTAGGTAGTGCTGCCGCCTCACAGCAAGAAGGTCGCTGGTTCGATCCTCGGCTCAGTTGGCGTTTCTGTGTGGAGTTTGCGTGGGTTTCCTCTGGGTACTCCGGTTTCCCCCACAGACCAAAGACATGCGGTACAGGTGAATTGGGTAGGCTAAATCACTCCGTAGTGAGCGTGTGTGTGTGTGATTATTTGTGGATGTTTCCCAGAGATGGTTTGCGGCTGGAAGGGCATCTGCTGCGTAACAACCTGCTGGATAAGTTGGCGGTTCATTCCGCTGTGGTGACCCCAGATTAATAAAGGGACTAAGCCGACAAGAAAATGAATGAATGAATGAAGATGTTTGAATAAGGAATTTTCTGATTTACTTTGAGTATTTATATCTGATTTATATAATGGTTCATAATATTGTCTAAATGTCTCACTTAGTTTCTGTTATTCTGCATACCAAGGGATCCCTAATTGCTGAGATGTGTCCTTTTATGGATATCTTCATAACTAATCTAGCAGGAAACCGATTGAGAGTGTTACTCATTTGAAAATATCTTTGCCTTGCAAAAAATATATCATTATCTGCTTTCCTGGTGAATAGTTGATTTAGGATATTTAGGTTCAGCAAAGAGTTGAGCTGATTTCGAGGAATGAAACTCTCTTTCTATTGTGTTATTTCTCTTTTCAAGTTTCATTTGCTAGTATAGTAGTTCCTTTTTCTTCATACTTGTGTAAGCGATTATCATTCCTCTCTAAAAAGCCTTGTAAGCTTCCCGTAATGTTCTAGGTTACATTCTGTTTATATCGTTACTTTAAAAATGTGCCACTGTCCGCTCTTAAATATTCAACAAATTTTCTATCTAGGAGATGGAAGTGGTTAAGTTTCCATATCCACGATTGATAATTAGCTCGTGGTAGCGACATAGTATTGATTCCAGGTACATAATCTTATAGAGTTATGGGGCCTCATCAGATTTCTCAGCCAAACTTACCATCTTTTTAAAAAAATTACAAATATTTATTATGGTAATTGCAAACAATGTACATGGGCTTGATTTAACCAAGCACATTAAATGTAGTAATGTTCAACTGTGTTAGATTAAATTCAGCCCAAATAAATAGTTTGCAACCACTTACAAAATTAGTAAATCCAATGAATAATTTTTTTTTTACAGTATCTTTAATGACTGAATTTAATGGTCAAGAAATGAACATTAACACATGCAAGGTTGAAAGAACAAGTACATTTTATTTGACATTCAACATTTTGGATGTGTACATTTAAGGGTTACAGTCATTCATCAAGGATGCATCAGGAATTATTTGAATGCATTTATAACAAGAACAACCAGAGACTGGCTAAATTGTTGATACTATTAAACATTGATGTACATCATGAGACTTTCTGGAATACTTTATTCTGATTGGTCAATCACAGCAGTAAGTCATTCACTCCCACATATGAACCAATTAGTGTAGGTTTCGTCCAGCTGAATTTCCATCAGAATTGTTCTTTCTGCAAGCTTTGCATTTAATTAAAGACTCAGTAAACTATTACAGATCAGACCGATGTTTAGTGACTAACTTGTGGCAAACAGCCGTGTAATCATTTGGAAAACTGACATCCTTTGTGTTGGGCTTAATTCTGCAACAACCAGTTGGATGTACGTTATCCTTTACTTACACAGAGGGTTTCAAAGCAAAAGGAACGGTAAAAGAGATGCAAATATTTCTGAGAGTGCAAATCCAGACCCCTCTTCGATTGCAATCCCTGCAGCAGTTTCTGCAATCGCAGTCTCAGCTGCACCTTCTACAACCGCAGTCTCAGCTGCACCTTCTACAGCCGCAGTCTCAGCTGCACCCTCTTCAACTGCAGTCTCAGCAGCACTTTCCTCGAATGCAGTCTCACCTCCTTCTTCTATTTGAGCTTCATCTGCGCCTTCCTCTACTGCACTCTCATCTTCACCTCCATTGCCCCAAGTCTCGGCTGTATCTTCCTGTATTTCCAACACTTGTCTTCCGTTTCTGAATGTTTTATTTACTCTAAGAGGTTTGTTCCGCTCCATGTTTTCTAAGTGTGAAGAAATATCTTTCGATTGTTCAAAGTGAACCGGCTTGTTATTGTTGTCAATATCAGCCACAATGTAATCATTTCTTGGATTGACTTCTAGGCCATTTCCTTCACTATAACTGACATCATACATTTTAATTTTTGTGTTACTTCTAAAAAGTTCCTTCACGTTTGATGAATATCTTTTATCTGTAATATGAATGGGGTAGTCTCTTGAGAACCTGATTTTATTGAACTCGTTTTTTGACCAGAAGGTCTGTCTTGGTGGCATATAATTCCTATAGTTAGATGACTCTGTCCACACGTTTTTCCAAAAGCCACTAGATGGATTGCGAGGAATATGAGGTAATACATGTCTCTTGATAAAAAGATCAGGTGATGCACGCCTGGATCTGGTGTGAAATTTCATGCAAATACACAACAAATCTGAATGTGTACTAACAGAGTTTATGGCAATGTCTGAATAAGATCCTTCAGGAAAATGTTGGTTTGGTTTGTCTTGCTGAAACACCAGAAAACTGCAGTCTTTTTCCACCTAAACAGATAAGTGCAGTAGTTAGTAATGAAGTAATCTACAGTACTACATTTATATCCTGTATTTTTATTGCGTATACACCCAAATCGCTTTACAATTGTGTTAGAGGTTTCTCCACACCACCTCCAGTGTGATGGCAGCCACAGGACCACGGCGCCACTGCTTTACCACACACCAGCTGCAGGTGGAGAGGAGAGATAGAGCCAATTCGGTAGATGGGGCCTCAGTTTAACATGCCACTTAAAGGATGGCACTCACTGACAGTATAGTGTCCTCGTCACTATCCACTTGTTAAGTCTGACATTACAAGAAACGACTTACATGTCCAAGCACTATATTATCTAAAATATTACATAGATATTATCCATGCAATGATTTTATAAGTAAGTTTAAGGAAGGTTTTTCACCCTTGTGTTGTTTTTGTAAAATGGAACTATAAACAATTCTTCATTTATTTTTCAGTTGCAGTTACACAAAACAGTTTTGGTCCCAAGTTTCCTTACTACTTTTTGAAGTGTTTTTTAAATTTATCAGTATAACTGAGCAAATGGTTTTATTCACGGATTGCAACTCTAGGTTACTGGAAGTGGACAAAATAACTAAAATTATTATTTTATTTGGAAAGTATCACATCCACAAAACAAAATGTATGCTGACTGTACCAAATTGTAAACTATTTTTCATTGATGTAAAACTTTTTTATGATTCCCTCACTGCTATACAAAGTAATACCAAAGCTATTAAGACATCTCAACTACTGGAAAAAATACTTAATGAACACGATGAATTTTTGTTGTTAATTCCATTGTATTCTGTTTCATGTATAACTATGTACACGCCTGTTTAATCAATTAAAAAAAAAAAAAAAAAAAGCACTATATCAACTGTATGGGGAGGTTCACCAAATAGTAATAATAAACAATTACTAAGCGATGTAATGCTTTTAAAAATCGTATAATATATATATATATATATATATATATATATATATATATATATATATATATATATATATATATATATATATATATATATAGTTGAAGTCAGAATTATTCGCCCCCTTTTGAATTTTTTTTCTTTTGTAAATGTTTCCCAAATGTTTAAGAGAGCAAGGACATTTTCACAGTATGTCTGATAATATTTTTTTTCTGGAGAAAGTCTTATTTGTTTTATTTCGGCTAGAATAAAAACAGTTTTTAATTTTTTAAACATCATTTTAAGTTTAATATTGTTAGCCCCTTTAAGCTATTTTGTTTTCGTTAGTCTACAGAACAAACCATCATTATACAATATCTTGCCTAATTACCCTAACCTGCCTAGTTAACCTAATTAACCTAGTTAAGCTTTTAAATGTCACTTTAAGCTGTATAGAAGTGTCTTGAAAAATATCTAGTCAAATATTAATTACTGTCATCATGGCAAAGATAAAATAAATCAGTTATTAGAAATCAGTTATTAAAACTATTATGTTTAGAAATGTGCTGAAAAAAATCTTCTCTCTGTTAAACAGAAATTAGGGAAAAAATAACCATGGGTCAAATAATTCAGGGGGGCTAATAATTCTGACCTTAACTGTATAACACATTTTACCTACAGTAACACAAACAAACGAAATAAAAATTATAAATACTGTGAAATAAGAAGGTGAAGCTGCAATGCTACACTACATATTTTGAAATAATATGATTTACTATACATGCAATTTAATCTTACCTTCACAGACAGACTCTCCAGATGCCATGTTTCAGGACTGAGTTGCTCATTGTCACTCACTGACAGGCTTACATTGGGACAGGGAAACTTGGGCTGCAGCTGCAATGTTGCGCACAGTTTCCCAGATCCCTCCTGAGGATTGAGATTCAGAGATGAAGGACAGGTGAGGGGCAGTCCCACAGAGAGAGGACACAACGCCCACAACACGTAGAGGAGGAACACAGATGGCATCATTTCAGCTTCAAACTCATCCGCTGTGTGAAATCTCCTCGCCAAGCACCAATATAAAGACCATCTGATCAATAAATAACCATACACTTTCACTTTTGTTTCTACGGGTCATGGACACCAGATAAGATGTGTCAATACTGCTGTTTTCATATGGTCGTTTTACCGTAATTAATACTGTGTTTGATCAGTTAGCAATGTACACAGATACAAGCAGATTTATAACTGTGAGCTATAATCATACCCTTATTAATCACACTGTAACAAGCAAATGGTTTACTTTATTTAAAAAAAAAGATGAGTAAACCTATTCCCTTAATGTTAAAAAGCTATTATTTGACTTTACTAACAAAGAAAAAAAAGGACTTAGTTATTTGACTTTAGGCCTTTAGGCATGTAGACATGGTCAAGATGATCTGCTGCAGTTTAAACTGAGCATCAGAATGGGGAAGAAAAGTGATTTAAGTGACTTTGATTGAGGCATGGTTGCAGACGGGCTGGTCTGAGTATTTCAGAAACTGCTAATCTACTAGGATTTTCAAGCACAACCATCTCTAGGGGTTTACAGAAAATGCTCCAAAAAGCCAACAGTCACTCAAATAACCACTCGTTACAACTGAGGTCTGCAGAAGAGCATCTCTGAATGCACAACATGTCCAACCTTGAGGCGGATGGGCTACAGCAGCAGAAGACCACACTGGGTGCCACTCCTGTCTGCTAAGAACTGGAAACTGAGGCTACAATTCACACAGACTCACCAAAACTGAACAATAGAAGATTGGAGAAACGTTGCCTGGTCTGATAAATCTCAAATTCTGCTGCGACATTCAGATGGTAGAGTCAGAATTTGGCATCAATAACATGAAAGCATGGATCCATCCTACCTTGTATCAATGTTTCAGGCTGGTGGTGGTGGTGTAATGGTGTGGGGGATATTTTCTTGGCACACTTTGGGCTCATTAGTACCAATTGAGCATCGTGTAAACGCCACAGCCTACCTGAGTATTGTTGCTGACCATGTCCATCCCTTTGTGACCACAGTGTACACATCTGATGGCTACTTCCAGCAGGATAACGCACCATGTCATGAAGTGCGAATCATCTCAAACTGGTTTCTTAAACATGACGATGAGTCACCAGAGTCGCCGCCACAGTCACCAGATATAATTCCACTTGACCATCTTCTGGATGTTGTGGAACGGGAGATTCGCATCATGGATATGCAGCCGACAAGTCTGCAGCAACTGCGTGATGCTATCATGTCAATATGGACCGAAATCTCTGAGGAATATTTCCAGTACCTTTTTCCACAAAGGATTAAGGCAGCTCTGAAGGCAAAAGGGGGTCCAACCCGGTACTAGTAAGGTGTACCTAATATTGTGGCCAGTGAGTGAATATAAGCCTAATGTTACATCTATAAGTAATAATTTAATAGTAATACACTTAAAAATGTTTGTCTTGTTTGATGAGTTGTATGCTAAACTAGAAGTATTCCACTGTATTTTATTGTTGTGAGTTCTGAAAATAGCCTCAACACACCTGTTTACTGTAGTAAAAAACACTTTCACAAAAGTGCTTTTTCCATGTATTAAATAAATAAACATTACCTTCCTAATTAAATGGAATAAATATGAATATGTATTTTTGAACCTACAGGATAAATCACCTATTTCACGATCTGAATCAACACTTGATGCTTCAGTTAATCTCAGTTCAGATTTATCAGTTAAAATGAATACATTTACTAACTGCTTCTGTCACTGTGTTTAACCCTTTCTGCCAGACTGTATGCTATAGTTAATGCCACATGAACTGTGATGTGTTTTATATTGGTAGTTCACATTGAAAAATAAATTCAATATGAACAGCAATGCCCATACAAGCAATGTTATTTCAGAAATGAGTGTTTTCTTTTTAATGTATTAACAGAGTACAGAGTACAACACCAATGTCAATGTTGGGACGAATTTACCGTATTTCACTTTCAGGTTAAGCATGATTTACAAGAAAAGAGAGCAATTATTAGCCAGCCCCCATGCATCTGCACACGCTGTTTCTATCTAGCTGTTTAAGATTCGCAATTACAAAGCTCAAGGTCATCCACAAAAAGATCTTGCTGCCATATTAGAGATGCCATGTGTTTCTAAACGTGTTATAATAATCTGAGAAATCAACCTTTACTTGTGCTTTTGAGATGTTGGAGTTGATTGTAGAGCGCCGCAGTGCCGCAGTAGGTAGTGCTGTCGCCTCACAGCAAGAAGGTCGCTGGTTCGAGCCTTCGGAAAAATGGCATTTCTGTGTGGAGTTTGCATGTTCTCCTCGTAGCGTTGGTTTCCTCCTGGTGCTCCGGTTTCCCCCACGGTCCAAAGACATACGGTACAGGTGAATTGGGTAGGCTAAATTGTCCGTAGTGTCTGTGTGTGAATGAGTGTGTATGGATGTTTCCCAGAGATGGGTTGCAGCTGGAAGGGCATCCACTGTGGCGACCATGGGTTAAAAAAGGGACTAAGCTGAAAAGAAAATGAATGAGTTGATTGTACTAAAATAACATCCTTTAAGTTTCAGAGCTGAAAACGTTCTTGTTACTGAAACAGCAGCTTTCATTGACAGAAGCTCCACAAAGCGGCAAACCTTGGAATGTTTATATCTATGACATCATATGTAGAATAAACTCCTCCACTCAGAAATATCAATACCAGATGATGTAGCTTATGTTGCTGAGGGGATACTATAGATCATAAGCATAGACTGTAAAATATATGGGCGCAGTATCCGTGACGTCACCCATAGGTTTCTAAAGAGCGCAAAAGAAGCCACAAGTAGGCGCGGCCAACCGTCGCCATTTTGTTTGCACGTCATCGCACTCACGGCAGGATACCAAACAAGGGCAAAGAGGCGGAGAGTAAGCGGAGCTCCAGACACCTGCTGGCATTTTGCTTGGACCTGGTTCAGACACACTTTACTTTGGGAGAACGCTTAATACTTTATCACCTGTGACTCGTTTGTATTCTGACCACTTGTGCTTGGTTGTATACTATATCAATAAAGTGTTTAGACCAGGAGTTATCAAACTTGTTCCTGGAGGGCCGGTGTCCTGCAGATTTTTAGCTCCAACCCTAATCAAACACACCTGAACCAGCTAATCAAGGTCTTACTAGGTATACGTGAAACACCCAGGCAGGTGTGTTGAGGCAAGTTGGAGCTAAACACTGAAGGGTCACCGGGCCTCCAGAACCAGGATTGGTGACCCCTGGTTTAAACTTTTTTAAAACACTGCTGTAAGCCATTAAACATTGTTCTTATGATGTTTTTCAACAGGAGGAAAACGCGAAGTACTTCCAAACACATCAGATCATAGTCTGTGTTAGGTAATGTAAAACGATTGATGAAATCCAGCAGAACACTGTATGACAACGCTTCAGATGAATGTTCTAGAGCCTACAGCTAATCAATCCGTCAGATTCTGGAGTGCATTACAGCTCTAAATATAAATGATAAATGATCTTAAATAAATCAAATACATGTATAGAGATGGTATATAAGTGTATAACTTATATCACATGGGAAACGGAGGCCACGTGTATGGTTTGTGAGCACAAATAAGTGCACTCAGCATGCCATGCCATCTAATAATTGTAGGAAACAAGTCCAAAAGGCAATTGACTGTGTAAAGCCACATAAAACAACACAGAAATAGGATAAATATGCCGAGTTCAGTGGCTAATCTGCAGGATTCAGCTGAGGTGACGTGACGGCGACCATTGAGACCTAGCTGTCACTCAAGTGACCACGCCCTTAATTATGCAAACTTAATATAACTTAATATAAAGGAAACGGATGAGTTATAACAAAATTCACCCCCTCACAGTTGTCATGAAGGGTGATATTAGCTGTATTAACCAAAATCTATTTTTGTAGCAGGCTGTAAACACCTGTTTTTCTGCTGTAAAGTTGGTCATTCTAACAGTGGGCTCAATTGAAATTTGCTCTGTTTTGGAGCCAGGAGCGGCCAGGACTAGCGGAATTTCGGATGAATTGCAGTTTTAGTTACTTCCGTATTGGCTTCCTGAGGGAGAGCGGGAGGTTGCCGCTTGATCATAAGTCTGAAATAGAGGTCTGCATTCCCGCGGCTGTCCCGCGGGAGCCGCAGGACCCGACCAGATTTCTACGGCGCGGGTATAAATTTCCGAATAAATCACGGGAGCGGTCGGTAACGGATGTAATTTGGGACGGGAGCGGGCTGCCTAGCAATATCGCTCCCGACTCCCGAGTGAGCACGCGTATGTATGTGTGTAAATGAAATAGCGCGATGCTGTGTTTAGCTTGTTTGTTGCAGTGTGTGTGTGTGTGTGTGTGTGTGTGTATGTATGTATGTGTATGTATGCGCACGCGCAAATGAGGTGTGTGTGTGTGTGTGTGTGTGCGTGCGCGCGCGTGTGTGTGTGTGTGTGTGTGTGTGTGCGCGAATGAGAGATAGAGAGCTTTGCCTCATTGCCTTGGTGCTTATGAGTGTGTGTTAGAGGGCGCGCGCGCGAATGAGAGAGAAAGCTTTATCTGTGTGTGTGTGTGTGTGTGTGTGTGTGTGTGTGTGTGCTTGGTGCTGTGCGTGTGTTTATACAGACAGCTTGTTATAGGCTGTCTGGACTGTATAACTGGGTGATTTTTTGGTTTTGTTCTCCCCCCGCTCTTTAGCGGGATCGGGCGCGGCAGATAGAAAACGGGGCGGGGCGGGCAGCGGGATATCAAGTGCTTAATATAAGCGGGAGCGGTCGGGTTCCGGCTAAAACCTGGCGAGTGCGGGCGGGAGCGGGATTCAAAATTTTGTCCCGCGCAGATCTCTATTCTCAAACTCAACTCCTGGAGAGCCGCCGCTCTGCACTGTTTTGCTCCAACCCTGATCAAACACAGCTGATCCAAATAATGAAGGTGTTTTGAACTGCAGGCTTTGCGTGGTGCGGTTGCAAGCATGGCTATATTTATTTATGTATGTATGTTTGTATGTATGTATGTATGTATGTATGTATGTATGTATGTATTCATTCATTCATTCATTCATTCATTTATTTATTTATTTATTTATTTATTTATTTATTTATTTCCATTGTTTAGCCAGGAGATCACATTGAGACAGTACTGTCTCTTCTTCCAGTGAGACCTGGTCAAGGTGGCAGGCAGCAGACGATATTAATCGTCTTCTTGCAGACGTGGCTGTTGCCAACTACAGACCTAAGTCAGTCTTTAAAGGGCCATGAAAGGGAAGGTGCATAAAAATTTGCATAAAAATGGGAGTGTCGGTTTGGGCACGCGCTGATTTTCACAAAGGACACACAGAACACACAGACGCAGGGCAGAAAGACTGTGACTGTGTTTACATGGACATCAGTAATCAAACTATTTGACAAATTATTAAATGGTGGACTTTAACAGCAGATTGGCTCTTTTGTTCAGAAATTTCATTCAGCCCCTAATGACAAACGAGATATTTGATTCGAGGAATTGCTGGAAGCTTGTATTTTTAATGCAATGTTTGATACCGCACAGCAAATGAGAGATAAAACTCTCTGCATTTCTCGGTAACTTGGATGCACTCGGTAGGTAGAATCAGAAAGCCGAGTTATTTCTGTTACAAAATGCAGCGGAAATCCTACTCGACCGTAGGTTTGATTGCAGTGTTTACATGTTTGCACTCGGAGAGCAGCATTTACAGCAGATTTTTCAGTCCGTAATATTGTAGTGATATTAATGTACTGTAAACTTTAGTAACTTGGAAATCATTTGACTAAGGTCCGTCTTTAAACACTAAAAGAGTACTGCTGATGATACGAACTAACTTTACCATCTGAATAAACAAACAAAGACCACTGGTTACTTACTTAGCAAATCTGTAGAGACAGGACAATCAACAGCAACTGGAGCTGCATCTTTATTTAAAGGAGAAGAGCGGCTAATCCGGATTTCACCATTTCCAGATGAGAAAAGCTCTCAGGTAAACAATGTTCCTCAGACACGTATTTATCATCACATGCACTGTAATCCACAAGAGTCCAGCTGCGCTCTCATGGAGGGAAAATGAAAACAAAAAACCTTGCAGCAAATTATAAAAGCAACACTGACAACCTGTACCTCCAAACAATTCTTCTTCTCCCGCTTGTTTTGGCAACACAACGTGGCGTCTCTCTGCCGTCTGAACACTGTATCAAGTACAAACAGTCTTTGGAGCTAGCATGCATATTAATAAAGTTGCACTGCATACACAATAGAGTGCGCTGATTGGTTTGAACAAAGTCTTACTCATGAATGAATGCAGCACACTCAGTGAAGTCACGATGCACTCACATGTACAGACAGCCAGTCTACATGCTGAAATACACACAAGTACCAAATCACGCAGCTTCAAAAATTCGTTTCAAATCGGAAGAGCGGATATGCTCGAAATAACGCAAGAACTACCAATTTTTACTTTTTAGTGAAATATATATGCATCAAACTTGCATTTTCACGTGTTTTAATTTAATTAATAAACAAAAGCAGGCTCGCCTCTATGGTTGGCAGCAAGTCAGCCAGATACCCAGTTTGTTTCAGCGTGCGCGCGAAAGAACATTCCCTTACATGATATCGCTCGGGTCCTGCTCTCAACATATAAATAAATTCATGCACATGTTAGAATAAAGGCCTGCACTTTACACTAATTGAAAATGTATCTAAAAAAATTGGGCTCGAAAATGTGTTACCTCGTCAGAGGATGTTTATTAATTTTTAATGCCCTTAATTTTGACTAATTTCATTAACCACCTTTTACAACCCCGCGGACAACCTGCTATCAAAATCATCAGTTCTGAGCTCTTGACAGAGTCAACCACCTCTAAATGTTGGCAGTGATTTTTTGCTCAAACACTGTAATCAGTTTCTCTGTGGACGCTGTCTTTATCTCCTCACACACACACACAAACACACACACTCACACTTCTAACTGTTGACATTTCACTG